>NC_041382.1:177892837-177908975 GCF_002162155.2 Triticum dicoccoides | reverse complement strand
CCCCATTCGCTCCGCTAAAGCCGCCCTCCCCGCCACGCCGATACGTCGGCGCCGCGGTTCGTCGAGGGGACGCACGACGATCCTCTCGCTCCCACAGTACGCTCTCGTAGACTGCCGTCCTCTAGCCGTGCCGCCACCGCTGGTGACTTTCTTGTGGAGGCGCACGGCAGTCAGCGCCGCCACCGCTGGCGACGTTCATGTGGAGACGCACGGTGGTCAGCTTCTCCCACGATACGCGCATTCTAGACTGAGGCTCCCTGCATGTCGGTGTAGCGCTGAATGTTAGCTGATAGACGATGTTAATCTCACTGTTTGCCGAAGTAGTTTACAGTCAATATGCTCTTCTTAAGAAGCTTCCTTGCCCTGTTCTGCACTCAATCTGCTTAGCTGAGATGGCATGCCAAGGCCGATTAGTTGATAAAATATCCTGCCATATATTTATTGTGACATAGATCGCCATGGTCTAGTAGCCAATCTGTTAGGTGAAATAGTTCTACACCATTTTATACTCAATCTTTGTTGCTGCGATAGCCTTTGATAGTTTGATGGTTGTGTGCTCGGCCTCATTGACTGCTGAAACAGTCTGCCATAATTTAGGACTCAAATCTGTTTGCTAAATTAGCTTTACATATATTTCGTTACTTAGATCTGCTCGTCCAAATATCTTGCCATAGCTTTAGACATCGACCTAGGTATTTTCTTATGGATTTCATAAAAAAGCATATATGTTTTTCCTGTAATATCTAGTAGAAGAACTAATTTGTATGTCTAACGGATGGACATGACTTGGATAACTTCTGCTCGAAGATTCTCCGCTGCATATGTCGAGGGGGTTGAAAACTTCATGAACTTTATCAGAGCTGAGTACGATGGTCCAAAATTAGATGTGCTCTGCCCGTGTAGCAGTTGTATGAATTCAGTTACAAGACCCCAGTCAACTGTCGAAAATCATCTACACTTGTATGGGATGTCGGTCACATATACTAGGTGGGTTCATCATGGTGAAGCTGTGAACATCAATGTTATTGACTACGTGGAAGCAGCAGATCACCATCTTGATCTGCCTGATGCTCAGGTGGAAGAGGAGGAGGAGGAGGAGGAGGTGATGGCGGTGCCAGTGAGTTTGACCAACATTGAAACAATGCTACGAAATGCTCGTGCATTCCGTAAACTTTCACCTGCAGAAGAAAAATGGTGGGCCCGCATGTTGGAACAATGCAACGTGGCTATCACCCCAGAAAATAAGCTGTCAGTATTCTCAGCTATGGTCACCTTTCTTCAGGTGAAGACATCTGAGCGGATGACCAACAAATCATTCGATGCGATGTTGGCTGCTTTCTGCAAAGCTTTCCCAGATGCGTCTGAGCTGCCACGCACCTACAGTAAAATGAAGAATTTCCTTCATGTAGTTGGAATTGGATATGATATGATCCATGTTTGTAAGAATAATTGTGTTCTGTTCCAGAAGGATTATGCCAACTTAAGTGAATGCCCGAAATGCAAATCATCAAGATGGAAAGATGGCGATGCTGTGAAGAGGATTCCTCATAATGTTCTGAGACATTTTTGAATTACACCAAGATTGCAGAGGTTGTTTCATGATGCTGAAACAAGAGAGGATGTACTGTGGCATTCTAGGAACCAGGAGTACAGAGATCAGAATGTAATGAGCCATCCATCACATGGTAGTGAGTGGAAAAGCTTCAATCAGAAGCATGAAAAGTTTTCTGCTGACCCGAGAAACATTAGACTTGGCTTAGCTTCAGATGGATTTAACCCATTTGGCCACTAGAGCGCCACATATAGCATGTGGCCAGTGCTTGTTATCCCTTAGAACATGCCTCCAAATGTCTGCACCAAAGAATCAAACTACATGATGGCCTTGCTCATCCCAGGTCCAAAAAGTCCTGGAAAGGATTTTGATTTGTTCATGGAGCCTCTTGTGGAGGAACTTCAACAGCTATGGAGGGGTGTTCTCACTCGAGACCTATATAGCATCCCACCAGCTGATTTCTTTCCACGTGCTATTACAATTTGGTGCATCCATGATTATCCGGCTTTGGGCACCATGTCAGGGCGAACGACACATGGTTACAATGCATGTGTTTGCTGTGACAGGAATCCGCTGTCATACATAATACTTAGCAAGATCTGTTACATTGGACACCGTTGTTTCCTTGCCAAGGACAAGCCGCATCCTAGAAAATACCGAAGACATGTGTTCAATGCAAAGTATGAAACTGTGATGCGCCAAAGAGGCTCACCGCCGATAAGTTGCAAGTGGAATTAGAGAAGGTCAGGCATATTACACCAGGAAACCATCCTGATGATGGTAGCGGGAAAAGGAAGCGTGGCAGGGCAGAAGAGAGATTATTATTTACCCGCAGGTCCACTTTGTGGGACTTGGAGTATTGGAAAGATTTGGATCTGCGACATAATCTTGATGTGATGCACATCAAGAAAAATATATGTGACAACATTATCGGCACACTTCATAATATTTAAGGCAAGACGAAAGGTACCTTAAAATCAAGGATTGATTTGACACACCTGGGTATCAGATAGGATTTGCAGGTGCAATATGAAGGTAAACCACGGGATATGGCACCAGCTGTGTACGTCTTGGACAAGGTAAACAGAAAAGAATTCTGCGAGGTCCTGTCACATGTGAGATTCCCACATGGATTTGCTTCCAACCCTGAAAGGAGATTCAGTGCAGATGGAAACAAGGTACAAGGGTTGAAAACTCATGACTGCCACGTCCTACTTCAAAGGGTTTTACCTGTTATCCTTATAGGATTGGGCCGCCCTGACTTATACAGAGCACTTGCAGAGTTGGGACAATTCTTCAGGGAACTCTGCAGTAGAAATATCAAGATATATGCTTTGGAGCGTCTTAGAGACAAGATACCAACTATCCTATGCGACCTTGAGAAGATATATCCTCCAGCCGTCTTTGACGTGATGGTGCATTTGGCTGTTCATCTACCTGATGAGGCACTACTTAGAGGTCCAGTACAGTATGGCTGGATGTACCCTATTGAAAGGCGGCTAGGCACTTTCAAGGGCTATGTTAGGAACAGAGCTAGCCCCGAGGGTTCCATTGCAGAGGCCTACATTGCTACAGAAGCGTTGACATTCTGCTCAAAATACATTGAAACAGCTGATCAGCTTAGCAAAGAGGTGGATGAAGACAATCCTGGGCTCAATGTTTTCGATTATTCTGTTTGAGTTATAGGGAAGAGTCGACAAGAGGACAAACCTAAAGATTTGGACAAAATGGTTTGGTATGTGTTGAATAACTGTCCTGAGATACTACCTTATATCAAGTAAGTGCTAAGTACTGCAACTTATACATCGTAAGCTACTAAACTTGCAGCACATTCTTATATATTTAGATGTTTGACGCGATCACTATGTTGTGCAGCATCTACAAAAAGGAGTTACTGCCGCAAAATCCAAGAAACATTGACAAACTGGTTATGGAAGGATTTGCGAAATGGTTCAAGAGCCATGTAAGCTTTTGAATTGCACTATCAGTTTTTTAATATATTGAGTACATAAGATGATCAGCTTGTCTATTTTCTAACCATAGGTTAAGAAGATGTGGGAGGATGGGCAGGCAGTTGATGATGCCCTTTACTCACTAGCAATGGGTCCTGATACTTAGGTAAGACATTATGAATCTTGCATTATTGGAGATGTGCGCTACAACACCCTTACACGAGACGAAGGCAGGAATACACAAAATAGTGCCATCATGAGCACGGATACGTATGACAAAGAGATAACTGAAATGTATGCTAACATAACAGACATTGTTCAGTTGCACTATATCTCCAGTTTTGAGGATCATCGGTGTGTGGTTCTGTTGTGTTGTGGTTGGTATAAACTGTTTTCCAGGATCGCAAAACCCAGAGCTGATGATTATTTCAAATCCATCAATGCCAAGGCGGCGTACCAGACCAATGAGCCTTTTATTTTGGCAAATCAAGCAACACAGATATTTTTCTTGGAAGACACATTTGCACGCAGCGATGACTGGAGAGTATTGCAAAGGTTTGAGCAGAGGAATTCATTTAATGAAGTTGCACAACAAGATGATGCTTACACTGCTCCTGATGTACAAGATAACACAGATGTTCCTAATATCTTTGAGAACCATCACGTCAATGACGCCGGCGAAAAGATTGCCTGTCATGCTGTGGACATACAAGAGTTGATCAAGAAGAAGCCAACATTCGAGGATGTTGAGGACGAAGAAGAAGATGACACCGTGGGGAATTACGATTCGGACTGATACACATGGCGAAGATGTTGACGCTGCTGCTGCGGATGATGATTACATTGCTTTTGTTGTATTTGCCTGTCAGAAGATGTTTTTTTATCTACTATGTGAAATTGTGTTTGCTATGACAACTGAAACCTGATGAACATGTTGTTTAGTATTTTCCTGTGAGAACATCACTTGTTATGTATGCTGATTCGTGTTTGGTGATTGTATGATGACTAAAACATGATGACATTGTTGTTTAGTTGTACTCATAGTTGTCTATGAAACTTGAATTTGATGACATAGTTTGCTGTTGGACTGCAATTTGCTCGACGTCTTCGAATGAGAACAAAGCTGACCCGACAGGGCCTCTGCTAATTTATTTATTTATTACCAAAAGGGCCTCTGCTATTTATTTATTTATGAGTAAAAGGGGATACCTCCTGATTTCCGTTAATAGAAATCATTAGATGTTCACAACACTACGCCCAACCTGCTACACAGGTTTCATTCATTACTAGTTTTAGCAAAGTGCTCATGTCATAGCCATTGAATACATCACGAGTGCTACATACACTGCAAATAAAGAGACAATCATCCTACAGAGCACATTGATTTTGCCCATTATCTTCACAAGCTCTTTTATCTCCTCATTGCTATCAAGGCCGTTCAGCAGCTGTTGCTTGGCCATGATCAGAGGAACTGCATCTTTAACCTTCTGCTCTGCATCTTCCTCTTCTGTCGTTCCTTCAGTTACTTGTCCAACACCCCAACCTGCTGGTATTGGGATTCCTCGGCTAACCAAATAATTAGCATAGTTGCACTCTCCCATGTCAACAACTTCCCAGAAATACAATCACACGAATCTTCCCTTCTCTGCACGAATCACATTGGAAGATCATCAACCAAACTATTAAAAAATCAGCAACTGAAAGCAGCAGAACAACACTTAAACATATTATTAACCCATGATTCGGGCATTTGTAGAAGACTCGGCCAGGGTTGAGGATTGTGGTTGAGACGCGACAGATGAATCTGTGTGATTTGCAGCAGTGGCACCACACCAACGGCAGCGGGTTGCGATGAGCAACCGGCTGCGGTGCGCGTGCCGGCGGGGGTGTGATGAGACCCATAGGCAATGGTACGGGTGGTGACTTGGCGCATATTTGGTTGTTGCCTGCTAAAGAGCAGGTGGACGAGCAGCCAGCGGACATGGTTGCCGCGGCCAGAGCTTCTAATGCTAGGCAGAGTAAGTAGAGAAGAGGAGAAGCGAACGTTGGATATGTCAGTTTTATTACTTGCAGAGTAGCATAGCACCATATATAGTCATAGTCTAGGTTTGGATTCGAACCAGCTACAGGAGCACGTCTCTCTTTTTTCTAAAACTCAGCAACTTCTCTTTACTGGTACACTAGCTTGTTCTGTACGCCTTCTCAAGTCTTTGATTCCTCCACCTGACATCTGGGACCCACCGGAAGGGCCTCTGTATTTCGTGAAAAAAACGTGCCCCCCGCTGATAGGTCGAACCCACCAGCTATCTTCGCACGCAAGGAAGTGCCTCCTTATTATGCACAAAAAATGAATACTACCCCTGCCAGCTGGAACCCAGCATCGTGGGAGGCTGACTTGTGGCCTACCAAGTTGATGGGGACGGAGGGCTTTGTCAACTTAGTCAATATGAATGATTCTAGCTCCAGTTACCGTACGATGTTCATCCAACGGCAATAGTGCTTCTTCAACCTCTCGTCTTCTTGCTCCAGCCGCCCAAACCAACGCCGGTGGTGCCGCGTGCACCTGCCTCCCGTGGGCGGCTGTGATGCCGTGGAGGCCTCACCGCCCCCTACTACTCCCACCGCTGGCCAGGGCATCCCTCTACTCACCCACACCCCCTGTTATTCTGCGGCGACGGCAGACTCACACCGCAGCCGAACCAGTGAACCCTCGTACTCCTCTCTGCGTGGGCATCCACTGCCCGTCTTCCCCGGCTCCGCGTCGTCCCCTTCCTAGGCCTCCCCATCATCCACCGCCTTGGTGCTCTCGGTGCGGCATGGTCAATGTGGTCAACAACCGACTTCCATCGGAAGAGTACTGTACGTGGAGAGGCTGACAGCTAGGTACACGGCTGCAGCTGGGTCCACGGCCACAGCCCAGTTTTTTTTTGTGATTTGCCAAGTAAGTCGCTTTGTCAGGCCTGTTGGGCTGCAAATCTTTCAAGACGAGGAGAGCTTCATTCGGCTGGCCAAGAAAATGGCCTATCAGTAATGAGAAATGGGTTGTACATTTTTAAACACATCAAACCGACAATTAGTTTCAATTTTTTTTCATTTTGATATTTTAAATTGCATTGATTTTTATGCGTGGACAATTTGTTGGATTTTATATTGATATATATATATATATATATTTAAAATCAGTTTGAATGTGACTCGAAATTTCGGGATTAAAAACAGTTCGGACCGCACCGAAATATGCAAAATTTCGTATAATTTTTTAACCAGGCCACGATATGGGTTGTAATGCTAACAAAAGAATGGGCTCCAAAAAAACCTTAAGAATTAGCAAATGGGCTGTAAATTATTAGAAATAATGGCAGATGGGCTGTATGTTGTTTTCCACAGATTTGAGGCTTTCCTAAAAAAGGTTGATGCACAAGCAGTGACTATTGGATGTCCATCCAATGGCCGTCGTGCTTCTTCAATCTATGCGCTTCCTGCTCCATCCGCTCAAACAAGCGCCGGCGGGACTGCCTGTTCTCTCCACCCCGCGGCCGGCTATGCTGTTGCACAGGCCTCACCGCCCCACCATACTCCCATCGCTGGCCTAGCCATCCCTCTACTCATCCACACCTGCTGTTATTCTTCGACGAAGGCAGACGAACCAGTAAACCCTCGTACAGTCATACTCCCCTCCACGTGGGAAACACTTGCCGAGTCTTCCATGCCTCTGTGTCGTTCCCTTCCTAGGCCTCACCGTCGTCCACCACCCTAGTGCTCTCGGCACGGCCTGGTCAACGTGGTCAACGACCGGCATGCATATGAAGTGCACTGTACGTGGAGAGGCTGACAGCTGGGTCCACGGCTGCACGCAAGAAAATGCCTCCTTATTACGTACAAAATAATGATTCCACCACTTGACATCTGGGACCCACCGAAAGGGACTCTGTATTTCGCGAAAAAATGTTACCGCCGCTGACAGCTTGGACCCACTAGGTATATCTTCGCACGCAAGGAAGTGCCTCCTTATTACGCACAAAAAAATGAATACTCCCCCTGCTAGCTGGGACCCAGTATAGTGGCAGACTGACTTGTGGGCCTACTAAGTTGACGGGAACGGAGGGCTTTGTCAACTTAGTCAATATTCATGATTCTAGCTCTAGTGACCGTACGATGTCCATCCAACGGAAGTAGTGCTTCTTCAATCTCTGGTCTTCTTGCTCCAGCCGCCCAAACCAGCGCCGGTCGTGCCTCGTGCTCCTGCCTGCCGTGGCCGGCTGAGATGCGGCGGAAACCTCACCGCCCCTACTACTCCCACCGCTGGCTAGGCCATCCCTCTAGTCACCCACACCCCTGTTATTCTGTAGCAAACCAGTGAACCCTCATACTCCTCTACGCGTGGGCATCCACTGCCGCATCTTCCCCGGCTCCGCATCATCCCCTTCCTAGGCCTTGCCGTCGTCCACTGCCCTGGTGCTCTCGGCGCGGCATGGTCAAGGAATGACTTCCATCAGAAGAGTACTGTACGTGGAGAGGCTGACAACTGGGTCCACGGCAGCCGCAAGGAAGTGCCTCCTTATTATGCGGAAAATATTTATTCCTCCACCTGATAGCTGGGACCCACCAGACAGGCCACCGTATTTGGCACAAAAAAACGTTTCCCCCTAACTCCTGGGACCCACCGAACGGGCCACCGTATTTCTTGAAAAAAACATTCCCCCCGCCGTCGGCTCGGACCCATTGGAAGTGCCTCCTTATTATGCACAAAAAAATGAATACTCCCCCTGCTAGTTGGGACCCACCATGGTGGGTGGCTAACTTGTGGGCCTACTAAGTTGACGGGGACGGAGTGCTTTGTCAACTTAGTCAATATGAACGATCCTAGCTCCAGTGACCGTGCCATGTCCATCCAATGGCCGTAGTGCTTCTTCAACCTCTGGTCTTCTTGCTCCAGCCGCCCAAAGCAGCACCGGTCGTGCCGCATGCTCCCTCCCGTGGCTGGCTGTGCTGCCGCGGAGGCCTCACCGCCCCTACTATTCCCACCGCTGGCCAGGCCCTGCGATGACGGCAGCCTCACACCGCAGCCGGACCAGTGAACCTTCGTACTCCTCTCCGCGCGGGCTTCCACTGCCGCATCTTCCCCAGCTCTGCGTCGTCCCCTTCCTAGTCCTCTTTGTCATCCACTGCCCTGGTGCTCTCGGTGCGGCGTGGTCAACATGGTCAAGGAACGGATTCCATCGTATGTGGACTGTACGGGGAGAGGCTGATAGCTAGGTCCACGGCCGCAGCAAGGAAGTGCCTTCTTATTACGCGCAAAATAATTATTCCTCCACCTGACAGCGGGGACCCACAAGACGGGCCATCGTATTTTACAAAAAGAAGTTTCCCCTTGACTGCTATGACCCACCAGCTACGTCTTCGCATGCAAGGAAGTGCATCCAAAAAAAATGATTCGCCTCCCTGACTGCTGGGACCCACCAGCTACATGTTCGCACGCAAGGAAGTGCCTAACAGTCAGGACCCACCTGGTCGAAGCGTACGTAGCATTGTCATTCTGGTCGTGAACGTGTACGTACATACTGGTCGATGTAGAGGCGCACACGTAGCATGTACACGTACGTACCGCGGCCAGTGTGCAAGAAAGAAAATACGGCCTGTAACAGCCCCAAAATTGGGTTATCAATTTTTCTGTTGTTATTCCTTCCTGGCACTCATTCTTCAAAAAAATTCCCCTGAGTTTGTTGGATGACTCTGACAATTCTTGTCATTTTCAACCTTTCAAAACCTTGCTCATGTCTTTGTTAGTGGGCAAAGACCGCCTTTGCATCAGCTCAAATCCTCTCAAACCCTAAATTCCAATTTTTTGGAATTTGGATATCTCCTTTGTGCTTACAAAGGAGCCATCATTTTCCTTGATCTGTTGATCCTCCCTATTGTTCCCAGAGATCCTCCTATCTTCATGAACCTTGGATGTGCAAAAATATTGCTAAGTCTCATGCAATATTTTTGAATTGTGATTTATTCCTTTTCTTGCCTTTCTGAGGAATAAAATCGAAAGGCATAGCTAGCCATCTCCTAAATTCATGAGAATTGGTGGAGTTGATACTTATGCCTAATCCAAGCTCTGGCAAATATATTGGCCATAATTAAATAAGGAAAATTGCCTTTTCCCATTTAATGCCAATATTGCATTTCTGCCATTTTCCAAAGGAACTACTATTTTTATAGCAGAGAAAATTCCCACATAAAATGTGGAGCTTGTCCTTGCTATATATTCACTAGTTCCATCCTAATCTCATGTTCCTCACTTCAAAATTTTGGCACATGATCCAATGCAAGTTTCTGCCTTCTCTGAAATTTTGCAAAGTAAGTGCTTCATTCCTAATTCCAATGGAGCTGCAATTTGGCAGAGTTATTAACATGGATAAATAACCCATGGAGGCCTAATATGAGCTCATTCCATTCATCCTAGCTCCCTATGCAATTTTTCAAAGTTTCTGACCAGAATACAACTTTGTGAAGGAAGTACCTTCATAGAGTTTCCAAATGGGATGAAACTTTTCCATCTTCTCAAGTATCTCAAATCATTAGCCTCCACCAAAATTCAGTTCATTTCGTTGAACTATGTGAGCAGAGGAGCAATTCTTGGTTTCTGTCCAATTTTTCAGTTTGTGAAGCAAGTGCATTTTATCTTGCTCCATTATGGCTAAAAATATTCCCAGGCTTTCTTCTATCTATATGATCCATCTCCACAAAACTTTGGCTCATTTAAGTTTGCCATTTGCCTTGAGGAATTTTCTCAAGTTTCAGGACAGAGGAGATGTTTATGAAACAAGTACCATTTTGGCAAGACCATTTGGTATGAACTGTTACAACATCATTGTATGTCCAAATCATTAAGCTTTGCCAAGTTTTAGCCCAATCTATCACTCCTAGTGAGTGCTCCTTCATGATTTAGTTTCTGGGTCAGATTTAGCAGTTGTACAGCAACTATGCTAAATACTTGACCAAATGACCTCATAATCCCCAGGACCGTAGTCCTTGTTACCCTAAGACTCACAGACAGCAAATTTACCTTTTATCCTCTCTGGTTTACTCTCTGGAGTGTGGCCAAGTTTGCAACAGCAAACTTGCGAAGCTTGGTTTATTCAGCTCCATTTGGCTCTGCCCGATCCTTTACCATAGTAACACTCTATCTTTGACAGCTACGCGGTAGACATGAGCCAGCATCAGTAAAACTCCAGAGTGTACTTCGTCCATGGTGACCACGGGCAATGCCAGCCCGAAACGGTGGTCTAGCCACTGTTCGCGTCGACATCGCTGCTCCGACCGGCTCTGGCCTCGCCATTAATGTCCTACAGCTCCTCCTCGACGTCTTCTTCCCGTGGACCTCTGGCCCCCCTTTGTTTTCTTCTTCGACGAGCCGTGCCAACGACTGAACAGTGCGCTCCTATGCACCGTCGCCATCCTCCTCTGTTTTCTTCCTCCCTGAGCCTCCTTGGCATTGTGTTGCTCCGTGAGCCTCTGCTGCTCGGCTGCATCCTCCTCGTCACCTTCCCGCCGCTTCCCGTGAGCCTTGGCCGCGCCTGCCGATACTGCACCATCACCGACGCACGGACACATCGCCTGCCACATGCCACCTCCTCCCCTCCTTCCTGGGCTCTCCCCGCGGCTATAAATAGAGCCCCCGAGCTCTCTCGCAGTCCACAATCCCTCCCCGAGCTCCCGAGCCTCTCCTCGCCCTCGTTGCCGCCATGGCCGCCGCGGAGCTGCACTCGAATCCGAGCCGTAGCTCTTCCCCCTCCCTCTCTGCGGTGTGCTAGACCCCCTCCAGATCCCGGTGAACATCTTCCTCTCTTCATCCCCTCGCCGGAGTAGCTCTGGCCGCCGCCACCGCTGCTCTCTGTCCCCGCCTGGCGCCGCATCCCTGCTCCTCCCCGACGCTGGTTTCTCCTCTGGACGGGTGCGGTGGGCCGCGCCGCGCTCGCCGGTGGCCTCCCCTTGGCCGGAGTTGGCTAGAGCCGACGAGCCCATCGCCGGCCAGGCCCTGCCGCGCCTCTGTCTCGCCTCTCTCTCTGCTTCTGTCGGGCGCGAGAGGAAGAAGGAGATGGGAGGATAGAGAAGCAGGTGCGGGACCCAACTGTCAATGAGAGGAGGGTGTGGCCCCGCTGGCCACGTCGGATAAGTGGACACGCCCGACCCGAAAGCCGTTTCCCCGTGATGAAGGCGTAATCAGGCAAATACGTTTCCCAGGTTAGAAAGCGCATTCCTTTGTTTCTTTAGATCAAAATACATTTTCATTTCCCTGAAGGCGTATTCTCAAAAAGGCGCTTTCTCTTTTCAGCTCAGCCGGCTGAAGTGCTTATTTTGCGAACGTTCACTGCTTTAGTTGCTTTTCTGCCTAAAAAGTGAACGGCCACAACTTTGCGCTCGTAACACCGATTGAGGTGATTCCAACGCTCACGTTCTCTATTCATCGAGCCCTTTCCGTTGGTATCATTTTCATAATGTTTTCACACAGTGAAAATGACCATTTTGCCCTTGCCCGTAAACAGCCCCCTTTGAGAGAGAACTGTTTTCGGCAAATCTTTCCGCGATCGTTTCACACTTCTTCCCGGAGTATTTGTCGAGCCCCAGGCAAGCCAACCTCTTGTCATGGGCCCCGAACTTGCATGTTGACTTTGCTTACACCTTGTGTGTGTGTAGTTGCAGCTGTTTCTTATCGTTTTCGTTTGGAGTCATTTCGTTATGTCTATCATGCATGCTTGTGTTTTCATAATATCTTTTGCCATGCTAATTAGAATGTTGTTATTGATAATGCCATGTCACTACTCTACTTTATTTTCATGACATCGTTATAAAATGCTATGTTGATTGTAATGCACCGTGGATATGCTAGTACTTGGTATTGTCATGTTCTTTATGCTGTAGTTGTTCACTTGAGAAGTTCGGTATTTTATTAAAGCATTTGTATGATGCATGTTCATTTTTGCATCCATGTTCAATGACGGAGAAGCTAATAAATTGACTTAATAATAATAAACCTCCTCCGTCATCGATGGGATCAAGTCATAGTCCCACCAAATAAATTTTTTTCAGTGCAGCCACATTTGCCTTTATGGGAAGGCCTTAATGCGATCTATTATCGTGCCTCTCGCAGGTGCCTCCAAAGAGGGAAGGTCATGGGCGCGTGCTACCCTGATCAGGTAGGCAGACATAACCTTGTGTGCCCGTTGTTGAAATTATGGTACCGTGTCTCTGTGTGGGACGTTTATGTTTTGGCCACGACGGTGGTCGTTGTGTCTTTGGTAGACACGGGGCCACCCAGGACTAGCCTAGTGGGAAGTGAGTCGGAGTGGTCGGGAGAGTGTCATGGCAGTAGGTCAGTTTCATCGGAATGCCGTTGGTCCTCCCGAATGGGATGACGAGGCCATGGGTTCGATGGTGTGGGTACAGTGCACTACCTCTGTAGAGTGTTTATAAAGTCTATCAATAGCAACATAGTTCGTAGTACGTCACACTATCAGGTCTTGGTCAAAATGGAGGATAAACCTGAAATAGTTAAGTAAATGAATGTGGTAACAAGAATGTGGTGACTTGGACTATGAGATAGTCGTGAGAAGTCACGGTGATGTTTTGATATGATCACGAGACGAGGTCTCGGTGAGTGTTGGAGACCAAGTATTGGTCATGGTTGTGATCGCCGGAAAGATCACCGTTTGGTTGCGAGGCAACCCGTTGGTAAGAGAGTCCGAGGGACTCAGTGCACCAGTTTGATTGCATTGCATGAGTAATATGTTGTTATTTGCATTTAAAGAACCATGGCAGAACAGAAGAAGGCTGCATAAAGTTAACATGTTATGTCTGCATTGAATATGACCGGTAGTTTATTTTCAGCATAGTTTCAAGATGCCATGCCATGCTTGGATGGATTATGCCATGATTGAGATGATATGCTATGTTTTGCTATTTCCATGTTAGAAGCATGTTTTGATATGCCATGTTATTGCCATGATAGTAGATGCTATGATGTTCAAGCTTAGTTGATCTTTATCATGCCATGGTTCTTGCCTTGTCTTCTACTTGTGTGGATGCTATGTATTTGGTTGTCTTGCAAGTACATTCAATGTACTAACCTGGCGTGTCATGCCAGTTTTGTAGGTCATACCCGAAGTGTTCGCTTGACCCGTCGTGCTAGGCCGTAACCTTGCCAGTCCTGTGAGTTGTAGAGCCCAGCCAAAGTTGTTATGCTGCCAAACCAAGACTTCTGCTGCCATTTAAATAGCCTCAGGGCTATGCCAGATAATTGTATTCATCAATGATGTAATCTTCTATACATGTATTAGATGAATATTCTTGTACCTGGAATGCTGTATCATGGACCTGTCATGCGTCAGGTGTTATCCTGGGCTGACGTGCGAAGCCCCCCTGCTCCATGCGGATCAGGGTGTGTCGGTGTCAAAACCGGCGGATCTCGGCTAGGGGGTCCCGAACTGTGCGTCTAAGGCAGATGGTAACAGGAGGCAGGGGACACGATGTTTTACCCAGGTTCGGGCCCTCTGGATGGAGGTAAAACCCTACGTCCTGCTTGATTTATTCTTGATGATATGAGTATTACAAGAGTTGATCTACCACGATATCGGAGAGGCTAAACCCTAGAAGCTAGCCTATGGTATGATTGTATGTTGTCCTACGGACTAAAACCCTCCGGTTTATATAGACACCGGAGAGGGTTAGGGTTACACAAGGTCGGTTACAAAGGAGGAGATATCTATATCCGTACTGCCTAGCTTGCCTTCCACGCCAAGTAGAGTCCCATCCGGACACGAGACGAAGTCTTCAATCTTGTATCTTCATAGTCCAACAGTCCGACCAAAGGATATAGTCCGGCTGTCCGGAGACCCCCTAATCCAGGACTCCCTCAGTAGCCCCTGAACTAGGCTTCAATGACGATGAGTCTCGCACGCAGTGTTTTCTTCGGCATTGCAAGGCGGGTTCTTCCTCCGAATACAGCACGGAAGAATTTGAATACATGGATAGTGTCCGACCCTGCAAAATAAGTTCCACATACCACCGTAGAGAGAATAATATTTCCACAAATCTAATCTGCTGACTTGTTTTGGTAACATGACATTAAGCCATGGCCCGGTGATTATTCGAACCATTTCCTTTAACTAGCCCCACACATAACGCGAGGCAGTTTTTTGACACGTCTTGTCAAAGCAGAGATCGTGTCCCCCTTATTACGGGATTCTCATCAATACGGGCATGGGTAACCCAACTGCGCCATCGATTATGGCCCTTGGGGAATAAGCGAGTTTTACCAGGCTAGTGGGGGCGCATGGCTTCGGCCGCCCTTATAAAGGGATAAGGTTTAACCTTTTTCTACCACGCCTTCTTCCTCCTTGCCTATCCATTCTTGCGCACTCGAGCTCCAACGCCCAAGTCCACATCCTTCCCCTCAACCTTCTCCAAACATGTCCGAAGCGGGGGACAAATGGATGGCTTCCTCCGTTACGGAGGGGCACATCAAAAAGCTGCGCGGCGCCGGATACTTAGCCGCGAATATCGCGCATCGGCTGCCCGCTGCGGGGCAGATCGTTCCTACCCCGGAACCTCATGAGAGGGTAGTTTTCCTCCACCACTTACTCCATGGATTGGGGTTTCCCCTTCACCCATTCGTCCGTGGTCTCATGTTCTAATACGGGATGGACTTTCATGATCTGGCCCCGAACTTCATCCTCAACATTTCGGCGTTCATCGTCATCTGTGAGGCTTTCCTCCGCGTTCGGCCCCACTTCGGCCTGTGGCTGAAGACCTTTAACATCAAGCCGAAGGTGGTGGGAGGCCAACAAGCAGAATGTGTTGGAGCCATGGTGGGAAAGATGCCCAATGTCACATGGTTGAGGGCTCCTTCGTGGAGACCATAAAGGGGTGGCAATCAGCCTGGTTCAACATCACCGAGCCGCGCGACACCAAATGGGCGGCGGCTCCCGAGTTTCGATCCAGATTCCCTACATGGCTCACTTCCTGGAAAGAGAAGGGCTTGTCGTGGGGTTCATCGGTGGAGCTGGATGGACTCCAGAAATGTATCCGGAGTATGGCAAGCAAGAAGCTCAAGCTTGTCAACATAGTCCAGGTCATGCTCATCCGCCGGATCCTGCCGTGTCAACAACGGGATTTTAACTTGTGGGAGTTCGACCCGGCCCAGCACCAGACTCTGAGCGAGCTCTTCGATATGATGCACGAGGACGTCTGGAGGGTGCTGTTCAAGGGTGCCGAGGTCCCTCCCTCTCTCGCCGAGGACCACGGGCTAAGCGCAAAGCGCCTAGCGCGTTCGGTGAGTTCTATACATCCAGTAGGATATTTGTTTCCCCTAGCTTAATCATGTGCGGGGTCTGAGCTCCATACCTTTGACAGGACTGGGTGGAGACGTCGGGGCAGATTAACTGTCCGGCCCCTCAGCCCGAAGACACTGCGGACGCTCTCCTGACGGAGATGCTGACTCCGGCTCCTTACAAGGTGCCGGTGAAGACCAAGAAGGCCAAGGGAACCCGAAAGAGTTCCCGGCGCCAGGTGATATCGGACTCATCGTCCGAGGACTCCTTGGCGCACTCCTCCCACGAAGACGAGGAGGAAGATGAAGACGCTC
>NC_041382.1:177877792-177892302 GCF_002162155.2 Triticum dicoccoides | reverse complement strand
GGACAGTTCCACTAGGGCCAAGTCATAATCACGATTCGGCGTTAGGAGAAGCAGTGCGACAAAGGAATTCTATGAGCTACTCTGGTATCTGAATACTTATGACTTTGCCAGGGGCTTGGCCCTGGGCAGCCACTCGTCTTCCCCTGGCAAAGTCATAAGTATTCGGATACCAGAGTAGCTCATAGAATTCCTTTGTCGCACTGCTTCTCCTAACGCCGAATCGTGATTATGCAGACCGCCCGAGCCCGTATCGACGTATCCTCGTCGGACGGCTCCCTGGACCCTTCGGATATGGATAGCGATCCACTTCCGACCGCCACCTCCCCTTGCCCTACAGACAACGCCGAGGTGTTGTCTCAAGAGGCACCGGGTCAAGGGGAGACAATCCCGGAGGCGCCTCAAGGCGACCTTCCGGACTCCGGGAGCAGAGGGAACAAGGCCCCCGAGGGCTCTGAGTTCGGCCCTCAGCCGAACACCGCATCGGAACCTCCAGTGGTTTCGGACTCGGGCAGGTGGCCTCCTTCCAAGAGGGGCAAGACGGCTGTGCCGGTGACCTCTGTCCATCCAGAGGCACCGGACAATCTGCTGGGAGCGCTTCGCAGCGCTTCCATCAACGAGGAGCACCGCACTATTATGAGTGCGGTGGTCTAGAAGGTTCAGTCCGCCAAGAGCGGACTGACTGAAGCCTGTGCCAGCCTTCTAACAGGCTTTGAGGTAAGTATTTGAAATATGGGGAAAAATATTACCGCATAGACAGTAGCCCCTGATGCTCTGTTCGGTGTTCACAAAGAAAAGACGAATAGAGGATCAAACAATATCGCAGGAGTCTAACATAAGTATGTCAATATGCGTATGCAGGCTTCGCTGCTGGCATCTGCCGCACTGACTGCGGAGGTCGCTGCACTAAAGTAGGACCTTAAAGGGTCCAAGGAAGAGCTCGGCCTTGCCAAGAGGCAGCTCGAGGAGAACAAAGGTAAGTAGTACCTAGTCTATGGATATGTATAAAAAGAATGCGATTGCAAAATGACAGGATCATCGTAAATTTGCCAGGGGCCACGACCGATGTGGCGACCCTGAAGCAAGCGCTACCCGAGGCCGAAAACAAAGCGGCCAAGGAGCGCACCGAGCGAGAAAGGCATGAGGCTCGGGTGGGCAAGGTGCAGTAAGAGCTCCACGCTCTCGTGACAAAGCACGAGGCATTGGAGCTTGACTTGAAGACGCGAGAGTCCGAGCTTGCCGCGGCCCTCGAGAGCGCAAAGAATGCCAAGGCCGAAGCCCAAAAGACCCTCCAGGAGATTGATGCGATGAAGAAGATAGCGGCGGGTAAGGCATTCTATATGCAAAGCAAGCATGTGAAAGTAAATTACTTGTTACTTACCCGAATCCGGAGCTCTCCAGGAGCATTCACAGATTTGCCCCGCAGTGTATCGGATGCCGCAACGTTTTACCAGGCCGAGGAGGGAAGCTCAACAGAGAAGTTGTTCTGGGCCCAATATAATGGGACCGAACACCCGGTGCCTATGAGCGACCAGCTAAAGCAGCCGTTCGAGCTACACAAGGCAGCCGAACGGCCATAAAGGGCTTTATAGTCCGGCTGTGGCCTGGCAACGCCCTTCTGAACAGCTACTTCGGCCTGGTGAGGCGGCTTGTGGATGCCTGCCCACGGCTGGAAGTCGTCAAGAGGTTCGTCTGCATCGAAGGTGCACGCCGGGCTTTCGCCCGTGTGAAGGTGCAATGGGCCAAGCTAGACGCCGTGAAGCTGATCAAGGAAGGGCCGCCGAAGGGCAAGGAGCATCGCCACCCCGAGATGTACTATGAGGGTGTCCTGAAGGGTGCCCGTCTCGTAGCGGACAAGTGTACCAAAGATACAATATTTGAGTAAACCCGCTCGTGTAATCCTGTATTCATGAAAACTTGTTCATGTGCGCTATGCAACGCTTGTTTGAATTTAAAATATTACCTTCTGTTCGGCTGTTTATCAGATCTGAGAGATGGCTAGTCGTCGGCTTCTGCCCCCATGCCACAAGTGCTGGGGTGTTCGGGATAAACCTGAGCACTCTTGTTCCCATTTTTGGGTCCTTTGAGGGAGGTGCTCAGCACAACGAACAAAGCAATCGGACTATAATGCGTTATCACTCTCAGTTAGCCATAGAATTCTATAATTTTAAATTTCGGCAAAGCCCCTAGTATTCGGAAGGCCGAATCTGGGGCGCGATACACGCCTTAAGCCGGACAGGGCCGACTCCTCGCTCTAAGCGGCATATGTCTTTAAGGACTCAAAAACCTGTCGAACAACGACCAGTCTCTCGCCTTATCATGATAGTCAGTTTTAGCTTTCTCTACCGAGGTGCTTAGCCCAGCAGAACCGGGGCACAATCGCAGTAGTTCTCCCAGTGCTACCTTAGCCGATATAGCGGAACGTATGGTACCAAAACATGGGAGCCGGGCAAACCCAACTATTGACCCAAGACATGATTCGGAGCTGATGCATATAATGCTATAAGTTCGGGGTGCCGCATTGTCGAAAGTGTTCGGACTTCTCACGCCGTATTGTGGGGTATGCTTAAGCCCCTAGCGTATTGGCCTTACCAGAGTGTACGGGTGCTGGATGTCACGAATGAACATATATATATATAAACAAGAATGCAATAAAAGCCTTAATGCAATGCATTGTTTATTAAAAAACGTGCGTTAGAGCAGAATGATACAGGTAGTGCGATAAGCAAAAAGTAGGACTATGTCCCCTCCAAGGGCAAGCTGAGGAATAATATTAAAGCAAGTATTTCACTCGTTATCGCAATCCACCTGGGAGTTCCGTGGTGTGATGTAGCTTTCTGCCTCCTTGGTTGCTGCATCATGTATTCGACAATCATGCTGCCGGACAGGGTTTCCAGAGATTAATGTCCTGAAAGAGAGAAGAATAACAAAGCGGGAAGCCCCTAGTGCGGTTTAAGCCGCGTCTTGGGGCGTGCCCTAGTCGTGCCCCCTTTCCCACCTGTGCCCATGGTATTTTTAATGCGTAATTATGTACGGTTGGCAAGGGTTTCGCCATTTGGCTGGGACCGGGGTGGGGGCCACATTGCTATGCAAGCTCGGAACATGTGAGGCGGTCCTATTAATGATTACTCCGGGCATGCTTGAAGGTGTTTGGGTCCTTAAACGCCGAACTAGTGGATTGCCTTAAGAGGCTGCTTTGTGCTTCTGCTGCGAGGGCCGCAGTGTGCTCCTCCGTTCGGAGAGAGCGCTCTGTGTTTCCGTTAACTGTAATGACCCCCTGAGGTCCTGGCATCTTGAGCTTGAGGTATGCATAATGCGGTACCGCATTGAATCTCGCAAATGCGGTTCGCCCGAGCAGTGCATGATAACCGCTGCGGAACGGGACTATATCGAAGATTAACTCTTCGCTTCAGAAGTTATCCGGGGATCCGAAGACCACTTCCAGTGTGACTGAGCCTGTGCAATGGGCCTCTACACCTGGTATGACGCCTTTAAAGGTCATTTTTGTGGGTTTGATCCTTGAGGGGTCTATACCCATTTTGTGCACTGTGTCCTGGTAAAGCAGGTTCAGGCTGCTGCCGCCATCCATAAGGACTCGAGTGAGGTGAAATCCGTCAATGATTGGGTCTAGGACCATTGCGGCGAATCCGCCATGACGGATACTAGTGGGGTGGTCCCTGCGATCGAAGGTCATCAGACAGGAGGACCATGGGTTGAACTTTGGGGCGACTGGCTCCAATGCATATACGTCCCTGAGCGCATGCTTCCGCTCCCTCTTGGGGATGTGGGTTGCGTATATCATGTTCACCGTCCGCACTTGTGGGGGGAACCTCTTCTGTCCTCCGGTGTTCGGTTGCCGGGGCTCTTCCTCGTCATCGTTATGTGGCCCCTTATCTTTGTTTTCGGCGTTTAACTTGCCGGCCTGCTTGAATACCCAACAATCCCTATTGGTGTGGTTGGCTGGCTTGTCGGGGGTGCCGTGTATTTGACATGAGCGATCGAGTATGCGGTCCAAACTGGACGGGCCCGGAGTGCTTCTTTTAAATGGCTTTTTCCACTAACGGGGTTTAGAGCCTTTGAATCCGACATTGACTGCCGTATCCTCGGTATTGTCGCTGTTAATGCGGCGCTTATGTTTGTTGCGATGTGACCTGCCATTCCCATCCTTGGTATCCGAAGTACCACGGTTCTTTGACATGTTATTACTGCGAGACAGCCAGCTGTCTTCTCCCGCACAAAAGTGGGTCATGAGTGTCGTGAGGGCTGCCATAGATTTCGGCTTTTCGTGACCAAGGTGCCGGGATAGCCACTCGTCGCAGATGTTGTGTTTAAAAGCTGCTAGGGCCTCTGCATCTAGACAGTCAACGATTTGATTTTTCTTTGTTAGGAACCGTGTCCAAAATTGCCTGGCCGATTCCTCTGGCTGCTGAGTTATATGGCTCAGGTCATCGGCGTCTGGTGGTCGCACATAAGTGCCCTGAAAGTTGTCGAGGAATGTGGCTTCCAGATCTTCCCAACAGCCAATGGACTCTGCTGGCAAGCTGTTGAGCCAATGCCGAGCTGGTCCTTTAAGTTTGAGTGGAGGTATTTGATTGCGTGTAGGTCATCACCGCGGGCCATGTGGATGGGTAGGAGGAAATCCTCGATCCATACTGCAGGATCTGTCGTGCCGTCGTACGATTCTATGTTTACGGGTTTGAAACCCTCTAGGATTTGATGATCCATTACTTCATCTTTGAAGCATAAGGGGTGTGCGGCACCTCTGTACCGGGCTATATCGCGACGCAGCTCCAATGAGTCTTGCCCGCTGTGTTCGGCCCGGCCGGATTTACTTTTACTGCATCCGGTGTGACGTTTATCGTCTCGCATAGTGGCGCGCCCTCGTGATCCGTAGATCGATCTTGCATGTTTTGCTTTGTCCTCCAATACGTCTCGCAGGTCTGGCGTGTTTCCCCATGCCTTTTTATTTGAATGGCACCAGGGTACAGGCTGAGCTTTTGGCTGGAATGCCTCTCTATCGCAGCCACAAGGTGGCCGATCAGCCACATCATACGCTTCTTCCTCCAGTCGGGGTAGCAACCTGCATTTTGGGTAACTCTTGGAGGGGCGTTCGAGTTTATATTCCTCGGCCGCGAGGACTTCAGTCCATCTGTCAGCTAGCAGATTTGATTAGCTTGAAGCTGCTACTGCTTTTTCTTAAGGCTATTTGCCGTGGCTATAAGCCGGCGCTTGAAGCGCTCTTGTTCGACGGGATCCTCTGGCACGACGAATTCGTCATCGTCGAGGCTTGCCTCGTCTTCGGAGGGGGGCATGTAATTATCATCCTCCGCCTCTCCATCCGCCGCTCTCTCTGGAGGGCTGGCCTCTCCATCCTCCTGTCCTATATCGTGCTGGAGGGGATTGTTGCCATCTTCGGCACTATCCGGAGTGTTATTATCTCCTGTGCCGGTATCACCACTTTTGCTTTGGCGGGACTTAGAGTGGCGCCGCTGACGTCGGCGCTTGGGTTGCTTCTTGGAGGGGTCATCCTCCATTGTCTCATCGCCATTGCCTTCTTTGGGTGTGTCCACCATGTATATATCGTATGATGAGGTGGCTGTACAGTGCCTTGTGGGCAATGGTTCCTCTTCGTCTCCCGCATCGTTGTCCATACCGTCGATGTCTTCGGAGTCGAAGTCGAGCATGTCGGTTAAGTCATCGACAGTGGCTACTAAGTGGGTGGTGGGCGGGCAGCGAATTTCTTCGTCATCCGCCTCCCAATCCTGTCGGACATAGTTCGGCCAGGATCCTCCTGACAAGGAGATAGACCTTAACGAGTTCAGTATGTCGCCAAAGGGCGAGTGCTGAAAAACATCCGCGGAGGTAAACTCCATGATCGGCGCCCAATCGGATACGCTAGGAACGGGCGCATGCGGTTCGGAGTCCGTGGCCGGAGAAGGATCCGGCAGTCTGACAACACGGCTCTCGTGCAGGGTAATGTCGATGTTCGGCTCGATCTCCGCTGAGGGTAAGGCCTTCGTGGCGGGGTCCATCCACCCGTCCATGGACGGCGCAACTGGCTCCGAATTGGGGGTCGGAGCGGCTGCCGGTGCGATCTCCTGAACACTGTCTGATGGTAGAGCTAAATCGTACTCATCATGACCGCCTGACGCACAAGGCAGAGGCTCGAATCCGTCGAAGATCAAGTCTCCGCGGATATTGGCCGGGTAGTTTAAGCTTCCAAACCTGACCTGGTGGCCAGGGGCGTAACTTTTGATCTACTCCAGATGGCCAAGCGAGTTGGCCCGCAGTGCGAAGCCGCCGAACACAAAGATCTGTCCGGGGAGAAAAGTCTCACCCTGGACTGCATCGCTACCGATGATCGTAGGAGCCATCAAGCCTAACGGCGATGACACAGAGGAACTCTCAATGAAAGCACCAATGTCGGTGTCAAAACCGGCGGATCTCGGGTAGGGGGTCCCGAACTGTGTGTCTAAGGCGGATGGTAACAGGAGGCAGGGGACACAATGTTTTACCCAGGTTCGGGCCCTCTTGATGGAGGTAAAACCCTACGTCCTGCTTGATTTATTCTTGATGATATGAGTATTACAAGAATTGATCTACCACGAGATCGGAGAGGCTAAACCCTAGAAGCTAGCCTATGGTATGATTGTATGTTGTCCTATGGACTAAAACCCTCCGGTTTATATAGACACCGGAGAGGGTTAGGGTTACACAAGGTCGGTTACAAAGGAGGAGATATCCTTATCCGTACTGCCTAGCTTTCCTTCCACGCCAAGTAGAGTCCCATACGGACACGATACGAAGTCTTCAATCTTGTATCTTCATAGTCCAACAGTCCGGCCAAAGGATATAGTCTGGCTGTCCGGAGACCCCCTAATCCAGGACTCCCTTAGGGTGCCACATGGCCACGTACGTACATACGGGCAGGGTCTCGAACACCTACTCGCGCATACGTACGGCCAGGTCTCGTGTACATGGCTGGGTTGGAACGGAGAAACTGCGTCATCGTCGTGTTCATGGGGAGCCAACCGGCTGGGTCGGAACAAAATGCGTCGTCGTGTTCATCGGGAGGTCTTGGACAGAACATCCGAAGGCAACGAGGCCTGGCGTACTGCAGAACGGAGGAAACGGCCTTGTGTTCGACCGGCCACGGTCGAAACTGGATCCTGTTCATCTAGAGGGGTCTGGCGTACCGCAAAACGGAAGAAACAGGGGTCCTGTTGAACGGGAGGGGTGTGGCGTACAGCAAAATAGAGGAAACGGACTTGTGTTGGAGTGCTACGGTCGAAACGGGGGTGCTGTTCATCGGGAGGGGTGTGGCATACTGCAAAACGGGACTCCACGGGAAACTGTTCATCTCGACCGTCGACCCCCTCCAGCCTCCACGGGCTACTGTTCATCCACCGTCGAACTCCTCCAGCCTCCACCTGCGACTGTTCATCCACGGGCTCTTGGTCATCCAGCCTCCACCGCGCGCTACTCCACCAGCTACTGTTCAACCAGCCCTCTCCATGGGCTCCTGTTCAACCACCCCTCCACGGGCTACTGTTCATCCAGCCCTCCACCGTCTACTATTCATCCAGCCCTCCACGGGGTGGTCCTGTTCATCCTGCCCTCCACGGGGTCCTATTCATCCAGCCCCAACCGGCTCGATCGGTCGGGGTCCTGTTCATCCAGAGGCAACACCACGGGGTCATGTTCATCCACCCCCACCGGGAACTATTCATCCAAACCCCCAGCAACGCTCACTATTCATCCAAAGGCAGCATCGATCGGCTTCAGTTAGCAGCAGTAGCAAATGAATAGCTTGATCTGGTTCAGTTAACAGCCATCGATCGATCGCTCGGGTTTAGTAACGCGTAGCTTGCAGTGCAATCACTCGGGTTTAGTTAGAGCCCAACGCCTCGCTCTGGTTCAGTTAGAGCCCAACGCCTTGCACCCACGCGCGTGCGTGTATGAGAGAAACGCACATCGCTCGGCTCCGACCACCCACCGTAACTGGGAACACCCCGATGTTTTCCTCGCCCTCGCTTCTACCATGGTTTTTTCCGTCATGGACGGCCCAAAGAATGTCATGCAGCTACGTCTCTGGCTCGCCCAGGACAAAAAGCCCATTTTCTGTCATGATTTTTTGTCATAGAAGTAGGACCCCACCACATCTATGATGATACCGGGTTTTGTCACAATTATCGTCATAGAAGTGTCATAAGTATGACAGAAAAAAATTCGTTTGGCCCAAAATGTCACAGATGTGTCTTTTTTATAATGCATGTTCGTGATCTCATCCGGGACTCCGAACAACATTCACTCACCAAATCTCATATAATATAATATCGCCCTCGAACGTTAAGCGTGCGGACCCTACGGGTTCAAGAACTATGTAGACATTACCGAGACACCTCTCCCGTCAATAACCAATAGCGGAACCTGGATGCCCATATTGGCTCCTACATATTCTACGAAGATCTTTATCGATCTAACCGTTATGACAACATACTTTATTCCCTTTGTTTATCGGTATGTTATTTGCCTAAGATTCGATCGTCGGTATCTTTATACCTAGTTCAATCTCGTTACCGGAAAGTCTGTTTACTCGTTCCATAATACATCACCTCATGAACAACTCCTTAGTCGTTTGCTTGCAAGCTTATAATGTGTATTACCGAGAGGGCCCAGAGATACCTCTCCGATACTCGGAGTGACAAATCCTAATCTGGATCTATGCCAAATCAACAAACACCTTTGGAGATACCTGTAGAGCATCTTTATAATCACCCAGTTATGTTGTGACATTTGATAGCACACAAGGCATTCCTCCGGTATCCGGGTGTTGCATAATCTCATAGTCGAAGGAATATGTATTTGACATGAAGAAAGCAATAGCAATAAAACTGAACGATCAATATGCTAAGCTAACAGATGGATCTTGTCCATCACATCATTCTCCTAATGATGTGATCCCGTTATCAAATGACAACTCATGTCCATGGTCAGGAAACCTTAATCATCTTTGATCAACGAGCTAGTCAAGTAGAGACTCACTAGGGACAAAGTCTTTGTCTATATATTCACAAATGTATTTAGGTTTCCGATCAATACAATTCTAGCATGAATAATAAACATTTATCATGAATAAGGAAATATAAAATAACAACTTTATTATTGCCTCTAGGGCATATTTCCTTCACATGCTTGTCTGGCTACATCATCTTGGCTATCCAACTTGAACCTCATCCATTAAAAATTATGGGAGTCTCATTACCAACAACCTAGAAAGTATGGGACAGAGTAAGACGATATTACTAATTTCCATACATAACCATACTTACAGATAAATGATTGAGGAAGGTGTTGTACTGGGTTTCGTCTTTGTCATTCCTGTACTGAATCCATGTTGGGAGGATATGTGCATGCCACCTAACATCAACCAATGCCTCTGATACTAACTTGGTTGATTCTGTAGCATCACATGGCCTTTTTAAACCTGCCTCAAAATGGATCTCCATTCTTCCTCCTCTAGATTTAGCTAACCTATCGAGCATTATCCCTGATGTCTGTTTCCTCTTGCACCTAGGTGCTAGTCCAACAATGAACATAGGAAGTGTTAGTGTACATCAAACTGTGAGACTACATATAAAGAAGCATGCAACTATAACTTGACTCCAGCAACAACCTTCTTGTTGTTGAAGCTCACAAGGTTCATCTGATCTTGCCAACTCGTCTGGTGTCAAGAGTGCTTCGAAAGTAGTGTCAGGTGGCAAGGGAGCTTGGGAACTTGCTGCTAGCTGAGTTCACAAACGAGTAACTAGTGCAGCTGGTGGTACTGTGGAAGGTGTTGCAACAACTAGGGCTGTCGCTTCTTGTTTGGTGGCAACTATTAGTTTTTGTTTGGATTGTCATGCAGCTCGTGTAGCACGGGATATCGTGTTTGTACAATTTTCTGGTGGACCATCAGTACCTTCTATTGCACCATCAGTACCAGCAGGAATCTGC
This sequence comes from Triticum dicoccoides, assembly GCF_002162155.2. NCBI lineage: Eukaryota > Viridiplantae > Streptophyta > Magnoliopsida > Poales > Poaceae > Triticum > Triticum dicoccoides. The sequence continues at coordinate 177,882,309 of NC_041382.1, read as the reverse complement.
ATAATTTTTCCACTTTTGTTTCTATGCGTCCTGAGTACTAACACCATCCCCTGCCATTCTATGTTCCTTCCTCTTTCTCTATGCCATGTCAAGTCAAGCCAACAAGAAAAAGGAATAAAAATTTAATTCTTTAGAATAAATTGATGCGTGATACAGATGAACTGAGCTTTGATGTTAGACAACCACATGATAGGAGGATGTAATATGTACGAAAAATAGGACGGCATGAGAAAATCAGAACTATGATGTGTAAACTAAGTAGAAGGAATTTCAACAAATTAGAAGAAATGCAATGGATGGTACACACCATATGAAAGATTCTACAAATATTGCTCTACCAAGTTAACAGTGTCTCGTCATAACTGGCATTTAAACAAAGATGAAGCAGTACGAGAAATAAATCACATGCAAGATGCAAACAACAGCACACCACCAAGTTAAAGGTCTCCTGTCATTAGTGCCATTGCGTACTCATAACTATGATGTGTAACTAAGCAGAAGGCATTTCAACAAATTAAAAGCAATGAAAGCTAGACTCTATTTGTAAGACACAACGAATATCACTCTACCATGTTAAAATTGTATCGTCATTAGTGCCATTTCAACAAATTAGTAGTACAAGCTAGAAAATAATGCGAGATGTAAACTATATCAGACTCCCAAGATAAACGTGTCTTGTGAAAAGTGATTGTTGCAGGTTACACAACAATTGTACTTTGATGTAAGAACAAGGTGTGATAGACAGATATTGTATGTTCTAGAAACAGGAACACATGTCTTATTCACGAGTATAATGTGTAAAGTAAACAAATGGAATTCAACAAAATTAGAAGCAATACAAGCTAGATATCATATATAATATGCAACCACATATAACATTGCCATGTTAGATGGAGCACTTGTGATGGTGGACAAGGGGAGACATGCTCATCATCACACTGCTACATTGAGTGTCTATGCATGTGTTGTCTTCCAAATATTGTTGGGGGGATGGTGGAGTAGAATCTGTAGAGGCCCTCTGTTTCAGTTGTTTGGAAGGAGCACCTTTATCCACTGCCTTGCTAATTTCCTTCCGCTTTATTGATTTTGCATTATCAAGTAAAACCGACAAGAAAAAGCAATAAAATTCACTCTTCAGAACTCATTCATGCATGACACTGACAATCACTTCTTGATGTAAGGCAAACACATGATACGAGGATGGAATATGTACGAAAAATAGGACAACATGGCATATTCACAACTATTTGTGTAAACTAAGCAGAAGCCATTTCAACAAATTAGAAGGAATGCAAGCTAGACACCACATGAAAGATGTAACAAATATGACTCTACCAAGTTAAAAGCGTCCCATCATAAATGGCATTTCAACAAATTAGAAGCAGTGCATGCTATAAACCATATGAAGATGCAACCAATATCACTCTGCATATACTAAAGGTGTCTTGTCATAATTGATTGACGCGAGATACAAAAAAATAGTAGTCTTATGTAAGGACATGCTTAATAGACAGATGTGCTATGTACCAAAAACAGGAAGGCATGTCACATTAACAGGTATAATGTATAAACTAAGCATAATAACACATGCAATTTAACCAGATTGGAAGAATTACAATCTAGACACTATATGCAACATGCAACCACATATCACGCTGCCAAGTTAGAGCAAGCACATGCGATGGTGGTGTAGGGGAAATGCGGTCATCAACTATAGAGCTATGTTGACTATCTTCATCTAGCATTGTTGTTTCTTGCGAATCATGTGGGGAGGCTCACACTGCATTCTTTAAAAGAGAATCTTTTCACATAGTAATCCATGGGACTGACTGTCTCATCATAAGTGATTGATGAGGGATACACAAGAACATTAGTTTGATGCAAGAACATGGTTAATAGACAGATGTACTAGTATGTACCAAAAATAGGAAGGCATGTCATATTCAAAGGTATAATGTGTAAGCTAAGCATATGCAATTTAACCAAATTGGAAAGCAATACAAGCTAAAGACCCGGCTGGAGTGGTGAGCATGATCATCAAGGGCCTGAGAGCCTGGTGGGAGGCGGGCTGCTTCGCCTCCATCGTGGCTTTTTAGTTGGCTTGCAGGTGATGCCTGTCTATGCTGGGCTTGTCACTGGCTCGGCCAGTGCCCTGACTAGCTATTTGGCATCTGGTGCTCCCGGGATGGTGGTTCATGTAAAAATATCTTCCCTTATCTTAATAAAGACCGACTTCGGCCTTTTGAATACAAGCTAGACACCATATACAACATGCAACCACATGTGACACCGCGAAGTTAAAGCAAGCACCTAGGATGGTGGTTCATGGCGAGCGAAATTGATACGTCCATTTTGCATCATGTTTTCTTACAGTTATTTATAATGTTTTTATCCATAATAATGTTTTTGGAGTAAATCTAATGCCTTTTATCTCATAATTTGCAAGGTACACACCAAGAGGGAGAATTCCGGCAACTGGAAATCTGGACCTGGAAAAGCTATGTCAGGCTACCTATTCTGCACAACTCCAAACAAGCTAAAACTTCACGGAGATTTTTATGGTATATTTAAGAATTATTGGAGCAAATAACTACTAGAGGGGCCCCACCAGGTGGGCAGAAACACCTGGGCATGCCAGGGAGCCCAGGCGCACCCTGGTGGGTTGTGCTCACCCAGGCCCACCTCCGGTGCCCATCTTCTGGTATATAAGTCATTTTGACCTAGAAAAAATAAGGAGAGGGCTTTCAGGACGAAGTGCTGCCGCCTCGAGGCGGAACTTGGGCAGGAGCACTTTTGCCCTCCGGTGAAGCGATTCTGCCAGGGGAACTTCCCTCCCGGAGGGGGAAATCATCATCATCATCACCAACAACTCTCCCATCTTGTGGAGGGAAATCTCCATCAACATCTTCAACAACACCATCTCCTCTCAAGACCTCGTTCATCTCTTATGTTCAATCTTGTTACCGAAACTATATATTGGTGCTTGTGGGTGACTAGTAGTGTTGATTACATCTTGTAGTTGATTACTATATGGTTTATTTGGTGGAAGATTATATGTTCAGATCCAATATGCTATTTAATACTCCTCTAGTCATGAGCATGTTTATTATTTGTGAGTAGTTACCTTTGTTCTTGAGGTCACGGGAGAAATCATGTTGCAAGTAATCATGTGAATTTGATATGTGTTCGATATTTTGATAGTATGTATGTTGTGATTCCCTTAGTGGTGTCATGTGAACGTCGACTACATGACACTTCACCATATTTGGGCCTAAGGAAATGCATTGTGGAGTAGCATTAGATGACGGGTTGCGAGAGTGACAGAAGCTTAAACCGGATGGATCCAAAAGTTTAATGCTATGGTTAGAATTTATTCTTAATACTTTTCTCGTAGTTGTGGATCCTTGCAGGAGGGTTAATCATAAGTAGGAGGTTTGTTGAAGTAAGAACATCACCTAAGCCCCGGTCCAGCCACATTGAAGGAAATAGGCCCTAGAGGCAATAATAAAGTTGTTATTTATGTTTCCTTATATCATGATAAATTTTTATTATTCATGCTAGAATTGTATTAACCGGAAACTTAGTACATGTGTGAATACATAGACAAACAAAGTATCCCTAGTAAGCCTCTACTAGAATAGCTCATTAATCAAAGATGGTTAAGTTTCATAGCGATAGACATGTGTTGTCATTTGAAGAACGGGATCACATCATTAGAGAATGATGTGATGGACAATACCCATCCGTTAGCTTAGCACTATGATCATTTAGTTTATTGCTATTGCTTTCTTCATGACTTATACATGTTCCTATGACTATGAGATTATGCAACTCCCGAATACCAGAGGAACACTTAGTGTGCTATGAAACGTCACAACATAACTAGGTGATTGTAAAGATGCTCTACAAGTGTCTCCGACAGTGCTTGCTGAGTTGGCATAGATCGAGATTAGGATTTGTCACTTCGTGTTTCAGAGAGGTATCTATGGGCCCTCTCGATAATGCACATCACTATAAGCCTTGCAAGCAATGTGACTAATGAGTAAGTTGCGGGATGATGCATTACATAACGAGTAAAGAGACTTGACGATAACGAGATTGAACTAGGTATGATGATACCGATGATCGAATCTCGGGCAAGTAACATACAGATGACAAAGGGAACAACATATGTTGTTATGCGGTTTGACCGATAAAGATCTTCATAGAATATGTAGTAACCAATATGAGCATCCAGGTTCTGCTATTGGTTAGAGATGTGTCTCGGTCATGTCTACATAGTTCTCGAACCCGTGGGGTCCGCAAGCTTAACGTTTGATGACGATTTCTATTATGAGTTGTGTGATTTGATGTACCGAAGGTTGTTCGGATTCTCGGATGAGATCACGGACATTACGAGGAGTCTCAAAATGGTCGAGGCATAAAGATTGATATATTGGACCATGTTATTCGGACACCGGAAGTGTTCCTGATAGTTTCGGATAAAACAGGATTGCCGGAGGGGTTACCGGAACCCC
>NC_041382.1:177848708-177877469 GCF_002162155.2 Triticum dicoccoides | reverse complement strand
CACCCCCTCCCCAAGGGGAGTCCGAATAGGACTAGGGGAGGGGGCGCGACCCCTCTTTCCCTCTCCCTCCTTCTCCTACTTGGACTAGGAAAGGGGGGAGCCGATTCCTACTTGGAGTAGGACTCCGCCCCTTGGGCGCGCCCCCTACGGCCGGCCAGCCTCCTCCTCCCCTCCTTTATATACGGGGGAGGGGGGCACCCCATAGACACACAAGTTGATCTTTAGCCGTGTGCGGAGCCCCCCTCCACAGTTGTACACCTCGGCCATATTGTCGTAGTGCTTAGGTGAAACCCTGCGCCGCACTACAAAAAAATACACTTCCGTGATGATACGTGTTTGTCACAGTAGGTCACGTTTTCTATCATGCATGTACATCCATGAAAAACTTATAAAGAATCAAGATAGTCATACCCGTGCTGTCGTAGAAGTGTTCCATGACATTACCAAAATTATCAACACGGAAGTGTCCACTTCCATGACGATAAATCACGCGTCATAGAAGTGCCTTCGTGAAGGGCGACCTACACGTGGCATCCACCGTAACGGAATGCCGTTAAGCTATCGGGTCCGGTTTTGGATCCGATAACCCGTTAACAGCCTAGACTAATGGGGATTTTCCATGTGTAAAATCATCATTGGCCGAAGAAAACACATGTTGCCTCACCTTGGGACAGATGTCATCCACTCATTGGACAGGAGGCACCTATGATAGGTCGACACGTGGCACGGCCCAATAGTGGCCCATTCCGGTGAAAAAGGCCGGCCAAGTAAAAAATAGCAGGCCGGCCCATATAAGGCCTACTTGTGTCAGGTCCATTTAAGCCCACAGCCCATATGAGATGTGCCAATTCGGCCCGTCAACGGCCCGTTAAAGATTTGACACCATTGCAGCCCATCGTCAATTCGAGCCCGTTAACAGCCCGCTATATATTTGGGCTCAATATCGGCCCAATGAGATTTCGGCCTGTTAACAGCCCATTCAGTGGATGGGCCAATTTTCACAATGTACATATTTCGTCCTTTTAGCGACCCATTTAAATGTTGGGCTAATTTCCGGCCCGGCGTGTCTTTCAGCCTGTTGATGGCCCATAAATCAGTTGGGCCATTTGTAGTCGGACCTGAGTTTCGGCCTTTTAGCGACCCATTTAAGTATTGGGCCAATTTCCGGCCCGGTGTGTCTTTCAGCCTGGTAACGGCCCATATATCTGTTGGGCCATTTGTAGTCGAACCTGAGTTTTGGCCTTTTAGTGACCCATTTAATTGTTGGGCCAATTCCCGGCCCTGTGTGCCTTTCAGCCTGTTAACGGACCATAAATGAGTTGGGCCATTTGTAGTCGGACCTGAGTTTTGGCCTTTTAACGGCCCATGCCCTTCATGGTCCAATACCAGCCCGGTTTCTCTTTCGGCCTGCTAAAGGCCCACAACACAGTTGGGCCATTTACAATACGACATGCATGCTCTTCATGGTCCAGTACAAGTCCGCTGTCTCTTTCGGCCTGCTAAAGGCCCACAGTATAGTTGTGCCATATGTAGCCCGAACTTAGTAACGGCCTGTTAACGGCCCGTGAAATCAATTGGGCCCACCTGTTGCCCGCTTCGATCTCAGCCTGTAAAGGACCCGGGAGTTAAGAGGGCTGACCATTAACTTTCGGCCTGGTAACGACCCATTAACTTTATGGGCCCACTAAAGTTCGTACATGTCTTTAGGCCAAATTAGATAATTTGAGCCCATTACGACGAGCAATTATGCACATGACCAAAACCGATCAAGCAAAGGTACGTCATACAGGGAAAAATGCTGCACATCCAGCATATATTACAGGAAATTACATCCACTAGGCAATCAAAGATTGATGCCAGTGCAAATAAATGAACAGAACATAATCATCTACAACGTCACAATCTGCAACCTCAGCACGGATGACGCCCATAAGCATGTGGGCAAGTCCTTGCTGCTTTGCTACACTGTCTCTGAAAACATTGATCAGTTTTTGTGTTGCACGACTCTGCACCTCTGATTCCTCCACCATTTTCATCATTCCTTCAACCATTAATTGGTTCACAAACATACATTTTTTTCGTTGCATTCGAGACAAAGGATACTGAACAGATTCAGATGGCAATTTTGACAGGCTTGTATTATTGATAGTGGAGAGTGTCTCGACCACTGCATCATAACATAAATTAGGAGGGGAACCAAACAGATTAATCATGAGTTATTGGCATATTACCTGGCCTAGATATATTGGAAAGAAACAATGGGGTTGCCTTGCTGTTTCCAGAGTTTGTCTTCTTATCTTCAGCAGCCTGCACCAAATTAAGGCACTAGCATTGCTATCACTGACCAAGTCAGATAATAGGAAAGCAACATTGGCACAACGAACGTTTGGGCAACTAGCCAACACCAAATTAACACAATATGGCACAGCTAGCATCAGCCAGGTAAGGTAATACGAAAGCAACATTGACACAATGAATGAATGGGCAACCAGAGCAGCACTACAATTGAGTAATGTGCATGATATGAGATAGTACACTCATGTAGCTCAGTATGCAAAACTACCAGGCAATTTTCTTTACAAAAATCAACATTGGCGCCTTTAACATTTTGCTACAACTAATTTTAGATCAGACAAAGGTTGGATTCACGCCGATTAACAAAATACATGTTGATGTAAAAATATAGTGATATACAACAGGTACCTACATTAGCATTGGAGCACAGAGAATTCCCGCAAGATGTTTTCCTCGAATACAATCCCAGTGAAGGAACTCTTCTATCATTTAACCTTATTTTCTAAAACAGAGATGGGTAAGAAACATGTAGAAAATATGATCAGAATGCTATAAAATTTCATGATGCGAGGATACGCACACGCTTCTTAGAATGGAGTTGACATTCTTTTGCTGGACAGGAGCGGACTAGTTCTTTGGCCACTGGAATCTGCTTATTATCAGTGGGAGTTGGGTTTGAGAAGTATCTATGAAAATGGAGATGGTTTATTACCTCCTGGTGTTTGGATCTTTTGCAACGACCTGGTTTGTAACCCTTCAGATTCTAACATAGCCGTATTCCCCTTGCATGCCTTATATAGAAGAATGGTGTTTCAATTATAAAACATGCTACATCAGATATGGAATAGGTACTGAAGAATAGAAAGTCTTGGGGATATTACTACTGGACATAAACCGGCCAGGAGAAGCTGGGTTATCCCCATGATGATTACCTTATCTAAGCCCGTGAAGACATGAAGGATGGCGCTTCATGGAGGCCCAAGGCCCAAAGGCGGGTTAAAGCCTATAGACATAAACCGACATTGATGTATGCTTGTATGATAAGATAGGAGTAGAGACCGAGACGGACACGTTGATGATCCGGCCTTGGGACTCTGTAAACCGGCGTTCGTCGACCTATGTATATAAAGGGGTGACCCGGCGGCGGTTTAGGGACAACAGATAACAACTCGAGAGCCAAGCAAAGTGGATTCGCTCCCTGGTCATCGAAACCTTAACAATTCCATCACAACTGGAGTAGGCTTTTACCTTCATCGTAAGGGGCCGAACCAGTATAAACTCTCGCATCCTTTGTCCGCTTTAAACCCCTTTAAGCTAACCCGTAGCGATGGCTCCACGACTAAGTCCTTCCACGAGGACATCTGCCGTGACAAAACCACAACAGTTGGCGCCCACCGTGGGGCTAAGACACGATGGTTTCGAGTTCTTGAAGGGCAGCTTCGAAGGACTCAAGGGATACGCTGTGGGCCGGATGACTAAAATTCGTCGCGGAAAGCTCTACATCGACGATGCAGGATGGAGTCCCAAGGCTGGCTCAATTGAGTATGGGTACCGGGTCCCCTTTGGTGGAATTCACGTCTTCATCGGCAAGATCAGCTAACCGGGCCCTGAGCCGGACATCTGCACCGACATCATCGAGATAGCTCAGCATGCAAGATCTGCCCAGGTTCAGCCCGCCGTAAAGCGTGCCTTCGTAGGTGTCATCCATGGAGCAGAATATGAGGATAGACCGGCATCTGGCGCCAAAACCGTTGTCTATTCTGATGATGAGTCTTCAACCGGAGAGACCGGATCACTGTATCAGCCGCAGGATGGCCGGGTTAGTGGAGGTTCCAACGGCGACAGTATTCCAGACCCCACTGATCCGCCGAGTCGGGTCACAGTCTTCATGGCCGGTACACAATCAGCATAGCACTCTTCTACCGCCGCGTCAATGATCTCCGGTTCAGCAGTAGCAACCCCAGCAGGAGCAGGGGGCTCGGCACCGCCTCCGGCTCAGGTTTTGTCCGATTTGTTCGACGCTTTAGCAACATTGCTAGCAGTAGAGGTGGATGCGGCAACCCGGGTTAGCACAACGCGGAGATTGCAAAGGTGAAGGATCGGATAACTCAAGCTAAAGCGGACCTGGTAGCGGAGAATGCTAGGATGGCTACAGAGCAGGCCGAGTTAGAGGCTCAGGCCTACCGGCTTATGCTAGATCAGAGTGCGTCAGGTGATGTCATGAGAAGAAGATACCGGTCGCACCTCCCGCCGGTTATTGAGGCAAGAAATCTCTTTAACACGCCAGGAGTAGGCACCAGCAACCAGCCAGTGGTAAATCGGGCGGAGGCACCTGGGACCGGAGCACCGGTTCAGCCTCGTGCGATGGATCCGCCGCCTCAGCCTCGTCAGAATGATATCCCATCATGGCATGTCTCAACGCCTCTGGGACATTACTCTAACCCACTGGATAACATCCTTGCCGCCGCTTCACGATTGGCAGCTCTCCCGATTGATGGCGAGTCCCCAGTAGAGGTTGAAACACGACGGGATAGGGAGCTCCTTCAGACGGCCTGCACTCAGCAGTAGGCTTATTCATATAGCCACGAAAGGATTCATTCTACTCCCCGCCCAAGCTGGAGCTACAACAGGCATATCGATGAACCAGCCGTATCAAGCAGTGCGCGGAATCGTAATCCGCCTCGTGGCCATAACCCGACGGGTGGCGGTGGCAATGCCCAGGATGTAGTGGATCGCTCTAGGGCACGTCGGGAGGCCGAGTTAGCAGCACAACATGAAGCTCCGGTTCGACAACTCACTCTGGTTCGTCCAACAACGTCGGTGGAACCGGGGGTTACCTCCAGTTCTTTGGGAGTACCACGTCTTGTCCCCGCATTGCGCAACGTACGACTACCCAAAGATTTCAAGGGACCGCGCAAAGTGCCGAATTACACCGCCGATTTATCCCCCGAGTCATGGGTGGATAGCTATGAGATGGCAATGGAGATGCTGGATGTGGATGAAGCGGCGTGTGCCAAATACTTTTCCATGATGTTGGAAGGAACATCTCGCACATGGTTGAAAAATCTACCATCCAACTCTATTGGATCATGGGCCGAGTTAAGGGCCTGTTTTATCCAAAACTTCAAGGATATGTGCAAGCAGCCCATGTCAATCATGGATCTAGCTGCCTACGTCCAGGAGGAAGGAGAATCAACAACCCATTGGGTGCGTCAGGTTTCAGAGATTTTGCATTCATCAGACCGCATCAACGCTGACACAGCCATTTTAACATTGGAAGGTAATTGTCGGTTTGCACCTTTGAAGCTAAAATTGGGACGGCTCAAACTCCAATGTAATGACATGGGCACGCTTATGACGGCTCTGGTGAAGTATGCCGACTCTGATAGTACCAAGGATCCCGAGTCTGATGATGACAAGATAGGGAAGGGAAAGAAGAGTGGTAGCACCAAAGGGCAGCAGCATAACCCGGCGGGTCATGGGAACTATGGTAAACACAAGGCGGATAATAGATTGGACTTTGTGGCTAACACCAACACCCAGGATAACGGTCAGCGGCGTAAGGGTAAACCGCCCCAGCGGGGTGGAGGGTCAGGCCCCAATCTGGAGCGCCTGTTAAACCAGCCTTGCCCAAAGCACGGATTGAAGGAGAGGCCAGCTATGCATCTTTGGAAGGATTGCTTCATCATGAGGGAGTTCAAAAATTCAAATCTCTTTCAATATGACAATGGTCCGCCCGGCCGTTCAGGAGGCGGTTTCAATGGCCCGGGTTATGGTGGTGGCAGTTCCGGTTTAGGATTCCAAGGCAACCAAACCAGACATGGCAATCAGAGCAGCCAGGGCAACCAGGGAGGTTACAACCATCAGGGGAATCAGCAGTAGCATCAATCGGGTTATCAGAGCAATCCAAAGCAGTTGAATAGTGGGCAGTATCATGTCTTCACCACTAGCTTATGTAAGCGCGATCAGAAGCTTCATAAAAGAGCCGTGAACTCCGTTGAACCGGCGGTACCTCGTTATATGCACTGGTCTGAAAAGCCCATCCTGTGGAGTCGAGAGGATCACCCACCCTAGGTTGATAATCCGGGTTATCTGGCCTTGGTGGTGGCACCTCAAGTTGGGGGGTATAAGTTTACCAAGGTGCTTATGGATGGAGGAAGCAGTATCAATATCCTTTACTATGAAACCTTTCGTCGCATGGGGTTGACAGATAAGAATCTTAAACCGTCAAACACCATGTTTCATGGTGTAGTGCCTGGTAAATCGGCATACCCAGTCGGCAAGATAGCTCTGGAAGTTGCTTTTGGAGATGATCATGATTCAAGATCAGAGGTATTGACTTTTGAAGTGGTGAAAATAAAGAGTCCGTATCATGCCCTGTTTGGACGGCCGGCTTATGCCAAGTTCATGGCAAGGCCATGTTATGTTTATCTGCAGCTTAAGATGCCGGGTCATAAGGGGACCATCACAGTGCATGGGAGCCGAAAGATTGCCTTGGAATGTGAAGATGGTGATGCGGCTTATGCTGAATCAGTTTGTGCCCCAGTGGAGCTGAAATTTTATAAAGACAATGTTGATCCGGCGGATATGACTTCTCTGAAAAAGCCAACTACTGAGCATGATCCGGCGCTGAAATTTAAATCGGCTGAGGAGACTAAGCTGGTTGACTTTGTTCCTGGCGATTCATCCAAGCAGTTCAGCATCAGCGCTAACCTGGATCTGAAATAGGAAAGCGTGCTGATCGAGTTCATCTGTGAGAACCGGGACATCTTTGCATGGAAGCCTTCTGACATGCCAGGTGTACCGAGGGAACTCACTGAGCACACCCTTAATATAGATCCTAAGTTTAAACCAGTCAAGAAGTTTCTTCGCTGCTTCAACGAAGAAAGGCGTAAAGCTATTGGTGAGGAGGTAGCCCGGCTTTTGGCAGCAGGGTTTATTGTGGAGGTCTTTCACCCCGAGTGGCTAGCTAATCCATTGCTGGTACTTAAGAAAAACAACACTTGGCATATGTGTGTGGATTTGACAGCCTTAAACAAAGCCTGTCCAGCTGACCCCTTTGCTCTCCCTCGTATTGATAAAATTATTGATCCTACAGTAGGTTGTGACCGTTTGTGTTTTCTGGATGCGTATTCTGGTTATCATCAGATCAAAATGGAAGTTAAGGACCAGGAGAAGATAGCTTTTATAACTCCCTTTGGAGCCTTCTACTATGTATCTATGACTTTTGGGCTCAAGAGCGCCCAGGCGACTTACCAGCGCTGCGTGCAGAATTGTCTTCATAATCAGATTGGGCGTAATGTTCATGCTTATGTGGATGATATTATGGTGAAGTCCAGAAAGGAGCAGACGTTGATAGCTGACTTAAAGGAAACTTTTGATAATCTTAGGGTCTATAAGATGATGCTTAATCCGGCCAAGTGTGTCTTTGGTGTACCGGCAGGCAAGCTCTTGGGTTTTTAGTGTCTAACAGGGGCATTGAAGCTAATCCGGAGAAGATCACGGCTATCACATCTCTGGCTAAACCGGCGTGTATCAACGATGTTCAATGTTTGGCGGGCCGGATTGCAGCCTTAAGCCAGTTTATTAGTCGCCTTGGAGAGAAGGCTATCCCTTTGTATCAAATGCTAAAGAAAACGGATTACTTCGTCTGGAGTGATTGTCGGCGTTCTGGGAACGGGGGTCCCCAGACTTGCCTGCCTGCGGCCTGCGGCGTGGCTCAAAGGGGGGCCCAGCACGGCCCATCTTCATCAACACAGACCCAAGACCCTCGCGAGGGGCCAAGCCTCGCGGGGCGGACGACACGGAGCTTCCTCAGGCACGGCCTCATCAGGCTGGCTCGCGAGGAGGCGGAGAGATCAAGGCTGGGTACCTCACGAGGTGCCCGTGATGCAAGCCATGACGACCAAAGGTGCCAGGCGGGTGGCAGACCGCGCAGTGTCCTCCTTTCCTCTTTGGTGCAAAGGGGGCAAGCACAACCGTGAGTACCGAGGCATCAGGCAAAGGTTTCCATTTCGGTGCAACAAGACCAAGACCAGGATGACTGCAAGACAGAGGTCATTGTGGAGCCCAAGACGGCGTCACCAGCAGAGCTTTGTGCAGGCGAAGACTACTTTTGTCAGGATAGCTAGTACTAGCTGTCCTCCTTCAAATTAGCCCGCCATTGTTGGCACCCTTCCCGCTCGATATTTGGGAAGAGGACCAGGGCCTCTATATATAGGACCAGCCACCCACAGGGCAAAGGGGTAGAGAAAGAGGGAGAGTTTTAGGGGGATTGAGATAAGCAATCAAGGAGAGAGAGAGAGAGAAGGGTGACTGAACCTCTCCCAGCAGTTCATCGCCCCAGCCAAGAACAGACCCTCGCGAGGCTGTTCTTCCTTGTATCGCTCATCATCATCAGCCCAAGAGGCAATCCACCACACCACACACTGGAGTAGGGTATTACACCACAACGGTGGCTCGAACCAATATAAACCCTGTGTCTCTTGTGTTGTTCTTTCCATAGCTTAGATCTTAGCGAGGCGGAGGGGTGCAGGTAGGTAGGAGGCGAAATCTCCGCGCGCACCCCAGTGTTCGAACCTCAAGGGTCTGCCGGAGCCTGAAATCCGACATTTGGCGTTCCAGGTAGGGGTGCACCGGAGGTTTCTCTTCCGCCACCGCCACGGCCTGCCTCGTGATGAGTAGCGCGTCACCCGCCCGGCCACCGGCGCCAGCACGGGGGCCAGGGGGCTCTGAGCCCTAGCCCCAGCCCTGCAACGGGTACGGTGGCCGGACAAGTTCAAGCCAACGACGCCGCCGCGCTACGGCGGCGCGACAGATCCGCTGGCCTTCTTGCTAGCGAGCGTGGAGGCCCTCCTCGAAGCTGGAGGTGACGATAGGGTCATGGCCAACTGGCTCCCCATGGCCCTCACCGGCGCTCCACGCACATGGCTGCTCCACCTGCCGGCAGCCTCCGTGGCCTCTTGGGAAGAGCCCCGCAGCCTCTTCCCCGCCCATCGCGGTACACCAACACCCCCGGTCGTCGCAGCCCTCCTGGGAGGCTCATAGGCGACACCTACAAGTCACCACGTCAAGCCGTTCATCCGCCGGGTCAGCGCCGCTTCCACGCGGCAGGGGGCTCTCCCGGACCAGGCGGCGTCCAAGGCCGGCCTGACCTTCAGCTTGGAGGACCACCCCTCCAACTCGGCCTGCTCGGGTGCGCTCCCCATGCTATGCACCCCCACCATCTGCCAGGTGGCTGTCACCAGAACTCTCATCGATGGTGGTGCGGGCCTCAGCGTGCTCTCGGTCGAGGCCTTCAACCTCCTCTGCATACCCTTGGAACGGCTGCAACCCAGCCGGCCCTTCTCAGGCGTTGGGGGCGGCTCATCCAGCTCCTTGGGACAGATCCGGCTCCCAGTAACCTTCGACACCTACAACAACTTCTGCACGGAGCTGGTCGACTTTGACATCGCCCCCATCGGCCTCCCCTATAACGCCATCCTCGGCTACCCAGCGCTGGCCCAGTTCATTGCCGCGACGCACCCGGCGTACAACCTCATGAAGATGCCCGGGAGCAGCGGTGTCCTCACCGTGCACGGGGACACCGGAGATGCGCTGCGGGTGCTCAAGCCCGCCTTCAAGACGGCGGCGTCGGCACAGCCCGCCGACTTGGAGACCCCCGAGCCCAAGGGGGCTGCACCCGCCAAGAAGAAACAATTGTTCACCCAAGACAAGGCAGAAACCAAGCAGATACCCGTCGATGAGGACGGGTCCACCAACGCCACTTTCACCATAGGCGCCAACCTCGAACCCGAGCAGGAGGAGGCCCTGGTTGGGTTCCTACGCGCAAACAAGAAGGTATTCGCTTGGGAGCCTGATCAGTTGGCAGGGATCCCTAGGAGTGTAATCGAGCATCACCTCAACGTGTGCCCCAACATGCGCCCTGTGAAGCAGAAGGCCAAGCGGCAGTCCACAGAAAAGCAGGCCTTCATCGTCCAAGAGACCTGCAAATTAGAAGCCGTTGGGGTCATTCGCGAGGTCCGATACCCAGATTGGTTGGCCAACCCTGTCGTTGTTCCAAAGAAGGGAGGGAAGGAGCGCATGTGTGTCGACTTCACCAACCTCAACAAAGCATGCCCGCAAGATCCATTCCCGCTCCCCCGCATCGACCAGATCGTCGATTCCACCGCGGAATGCGACCTGCTATGCTTCTTGGATGCCTTCTCTGGGTATCACCAGATCAAGATGGCGGTAGAAGACGTCGAAAAGACAGCCTTCCTAACCCCGTGTGGGGTGTACTGCTACACATGCATGCCATTCGGGCTGCGTAACGCAGGGGCGACCTTTCAGCGGCTGATGCACATCACCTAGGGCCCGCAGCTCGGGAAGAATGTTAAAGCTTACGTCGATGACATTGTGGTAAAGTCCCGGGAGGCCAGGACCCTGATACAAGACCTGGAGGAAACCTTCGCGAGCCTCAACGCAGTGAACCTATGGCTCAACCCAGAGAAGTGTGTGTTCGGAGTCCCCTCGGGTAAGCTCTTGGGTTTCCTCGTGTCCCACCGAGGCATCGAAGCTAACCCGGAAAAGGTCAAGGCGGTGGAAGACATGGGCCCGCCAAAGACCCTCAGAGAAATGCAGAAGCTCACTGGGCGCGTGACCGCGCTAGGGCACTTCATGTCCAAGTTGGGGGAACGAGCGCTGCCCTTCTTCCAGCTAATGAAGAAAAAGGGGCCCTTTGAGTGGACTGAAGAGGCCGACAAGACGTTCCAGGATCTCAAGAGATACCTGACCAGCCCACCGGTCATGGTGGCTCCGCGCCCTCAAGAGCCCTTGGTGCTTTACCTCGCCGCCACTCCCTACTCCACCAGCGCAGCCCTGGTAGCGGTTAGAGAGGAGAATCGAATCAAAACCGCAGCAGCAGCCCGGGACAAGGCAAAACAGGAACAAGGAAGGCCCACAGAAACCGCCACCGCGGCTGAGGAGGATCAGCCGCCGCAGAGGAGTGCACCGGAGGCGGAAGAGGCCCCTCTCCCAGATGGCCAGCCTCAGGAGGCCTCATCGCCTCAGGAGGCGCCATGGTCTCCGAAGGGAGCCGCCAGCACTGACGCACCCAACCTCGTTGAGCACCCAGTGTACTTCGTCAGCACGGTGTTGCGGGATGCGAGGGCGCGGTACCCCATGCCTCAGAAACTCCTCCTCGCACTACTAATGGCCTCGCGCAAGCTGCTGCACTATTTTCAGGGTCACCCCATCAAGGTCGTCTCGTCATACCCCCTGGAGAGAGTGCTTAGGAGCCCTAACTCAGCTGGAAGGGTCGCTGAGTGGAACATAGAACTGCAAGCGTTTCAGCTCGAATTCAGCACGACCAGAGTCATCAAGGGAGTAGCGTTGGCGGATTTTGTGGCAGAATGGATGGAGGCACCAGGCCTCAAGGCCGACGAGGATCGGTCCCTCTCCCCGGGAAGCGAGGCGCCAGAAGGCTGGGTCATGTACTTCGGTGGGGCGTTCTCCAGGCATGGCGCTGGGGCTGGGGCGATGCTTATATCGCCCACTCAGGACAAGCTCTACTACGCTGTGCAGCTCTGTTTCCAGCAAGGTGAAAAGGTCTCCAACAACATAGCGGAGTATGAAGGTTTAATAGCGGGCTTGAAGGTCGCAGCTGCCCTGGGGGTGAAACGCCTCACCATCACGGGCGATTCGCAGCTCCTTGTCAATTTCTCCAACAAGGTGTACGGGCCGAAAGATGAGCACATGGAAGCCTACCTTGCGGAGGTCCGTAGGATGGAGAAGCGGTTTTGGGGGTTGGAGTTGCAGCATGTACCCCGTGGCACCAATCAGGAGGCCAACGACATCGCCAAACGGGCATCCAGGCGGTTACCTCAGGAGCCTGGCATTTTCGAGGAGCGGCTCTTCAAGCCCTCAGCCCTGCCATCACTGTCAAACACGGCTCAGTCTCGGGAGGAGATCCCCCAACCACCTGCCTCAGGAGCTCCAGCCTGTGGCCCGGCCTCAGGAGCACGCCTGCTCCTGACGATGGAACCTCAGGAGGGATGCTGGATCACGGAGCTCCGGAGTTACTTAACACAAGGGACCCTGCCAGAGAAGGAGGAGGAAGCGGACCGAGTGGCATGCCAGGCCACGGCATACTACATCAAGGATGGAGAGCTCTACCGGAAGTGACCAAACGATGTGTCCCTGCGCTGCATCTCTAGGGAGCAAGGGAAGGAACTGCTAGAAGATATACACGATGGAGACTCTGGACATCATTCATCATCACGGACCCTCGTCGGCAAGGCGTTCCGCAGTGGGTTTTATTGGCCCACCGCACTCAATGACGCCGTCGAACTAGTGAAAGCTTGTGAGGCCTGCCAATTCCACACCAAGCAGATCCATCAGCCAGCAGGAGGCCTGCAGACTATACCCCTTTTGTGGCCCATTCGCAGTCTGGGGGCTGGACATCTTGGGCCCGTTTCCTCGGGTGCCAGGGGGCTACCGCTACCTCTATGTCGCCGTGGATAAGTTCACCAAGTGGGCTGAAGTAGAGGCTGTCCGCACCATTCCCGCGGGTTCCGCGGTCAAGTTCATCAAGGGCCTCGTGAGCCGGTTCGGGGTGCCGAACCACATCATCATGAACAACGGTTCGTAGTTCACCAGTAACCTCTTCAAAACATACTGTGCTAACCTTGGAACGCAGATATGCTACGCTTCGGTGGCGCACCCCCGAAGCAACGGCCAGGCCGAGCGAGCCAACGCAGAGGTCCTAAGGGGCCTCAAGACTAGGACGTTCAAGAAGAAGCTGGAGGCCTGCGGTAGAGGTTGGTACGACGAGCTTTAGTGTGTGTTGTGGTCCATCCGCACAACCGCGACCAAGCTGACTGGAGAGACCCCGTTCTTCCTGGTCTACGGAGCCGAAGCGGTCCTCCCTCACAAGGTCAGACATCGCTCCGTGCGGGTCCTGGCGTTTGATGAGGCGCAGCAGGATGCCATGCGGGGGATGGACCTCGTGCTGGGGGAGGAACGTCGCCGAGAAGCCGCGCTGCGAGCGGCAAGGTACCAACAAGCACTGCGGCGATATCACTGCCGCAACATCCGCCCCAGAACTCTCGAGGTAGGAGACCTCGTGCTCAGGCGGGTTCTCTCCAGGGAGGGGCTGCACAAGCTCTCTCCCATGTGGGAGGGCCCGTTCAAAGTTGTTCATGTTTCCAGGCCTGGCTCCGCGCGCTTGGAGACTCAGGAGGGGATGCCGGTCCAGAATGCATGGAACATCGAGCACCTCCGGAGGTTCTACCCCTAAAAAGGCCCAGAGCCTGTGAAGAAGGCGAATGCCTGTGAAGCTGTCGCGTTTTGGAAAAGGCCCAGAGCCTGTGAAGAAGGCGAATGCCTGTGAAGCTGTCGCGTTTTGGAAAAGGCCCAAAGCCTGTGAAGAAGGCGAATGCCTGTGAAGCTGTTGCGTTTTGGAAAAGGCCCAGAGCCTGTGAAGCCATCACGTTTTGGAAAAGGCCCAGAGCCTGTGAAGAAGGCGAATGCCTATGAAGCTGTCGCATTTTGGAAAAGGCCCAGAGCCTATGAAGAAGGCGAATGCCTATGAAGCTGTCGCGTTTTCGAAAAGGCCCGGAGCCTGTGAAGAAGGCCAACGCCTGTGAAGCTCGCCGCCCGTGACACTCTCACGTAATAATGAGTTGGGGTTGTACACGCCCCGGAGTCTCAGGAGCGCCGGCCTCAGGCCCTGGGGCTCCCTCCCATGCCCAGTGGCAGCACTTAGCTCCGCGCTGGTGAGAAGACGTCGAAGACTAGATTAGGTGCCGGACGCAGCTTTTCATTTGCTTTCCACAGTTGGCTTGTTCCTTCTCATTCGAAGTTTTATTGAAGTTGTTGCCGTCTTAGGATTTGTGGTTCTTCGACCTTTCACTCTCCTGCCTCGATTTCTCTTGTGCAAGGCCTCGCGAGGGGGGGGGGCAGCCGAGCGCCCTCGCGAGTGTTCCTGTCCTAGTCGTTCAAAGGGTTCGCGACCTGGGTCCATTACAGGAGCACCCCTCCAGTCCGTGCCCCACGGGCACCGTGACACGAACACAGGGCCTGGGTCGGTCGCCCCACCATGGCTAGGGCCAGGAACTATCCACGCGCAGGCACGTAGCCAGAAGGCACGATAACGGAAGCAAAACGATGATTAAACAACAATAACCCAAACACGCCCCTGCGGGGCTCCACACTACTGTCTTTTTACGCAGGAAGAAGGAAAAGAAAGAACAAATCAGGCGCAGCTCGCCTCACACCGGCCTGCAGGGAAGACTCGAGCTGCCTCCAGGGCTCAGGCAGACTCCCTCTCGCGCTTCATCGGGGCGCGACGGCGGGCGGACAAGCTGCCACCCCCCAAGCAGATACGACGGCGTGGAGGCTGACCGTGGCCACCGCTAGAAGAGTCGCCGCCTGAAGAAGAACCGGATAAGCTTGGGGAACCATGAGCGCCGCTAGTCATGCGAGCGCTGTCCTCTCCATCATCGCTAGAGCTGGGTTCCCGGCCGCGGTCGTCGTCCTCGGGGCAGCACCCTGCGCAGCGACCATCTTCCCCAAACACCCTCACGTAGAGGGTGGCATCGCCGTCAAACTTGAAGTGCAGGGTGCACCGACGGCTCAGGCCACGCGCGCGGGCAAACGTCTGCCAACCGCGGGCCAGGGCCAGGCTCCTGGCTGCGGAGACCTCCAGTGAAGCCCATGAGGCCTGGCTGCAACAGCCGTCGGCCTAAAGCCAGAGGCCGCCCGGGGCGCCGGCCGGGAGCTTGCTGAGGAGGAAGCGAGGAAGTGGAAGCCGGGTGCTAGTCGGCTCCGCCGACCACACGATGAACTCCGGCAGCACCTCTGCAGCGCAAAAGCGCGGCCTAGGGGGACACGCGACCGGAGCGCGCCCCCCAGCCACAGCAATCCGCCCGTCGCCGCACTGGAAATCGTCTCCACGGCCGCGAGGAGCTGTCATGGTGGCTACAGGATGTTTGCGAGGGTGCCCTCGGCCGCGCTTGGGCGGGGGAGAGGCAGGCTCAACCTGGCGAGCCTTCCCCTTCTCTGCGACCGAGAACCTCCTTGACGGGGCCATGAAGAAGAAGGAGAAGCAAGGGGGGATGAACTGGAAGGGCGCGCGCCGTTCCGTACTTATGACCGGCAAAGGCCAACCGCCGACCTCCATGATCGTAGGTAATCATGACCCATTTTGCATGCAGGGGCTTGTCCAATCCGTGCAGTTGCCGAGGCGCCATGGGGAAGTGGAGACGCCCACGTCCAATCAACCGCCACGCGGCTCCCAAGGCCGCAGGCTGTTAGGGCCCGCGGCGCTTCGCTCTTGCCCTTCTGCCTCCCTGCACGGCCAAGTCTGGGCGCGCCTTGGGCCCGGGGGCTACTGTCGGCGTTCTGGGAACGGGGGTCCCCACACTTGCCTGCCTGCAGCCTGCGGCGTGGCTCAAAGGGGGCCCCAGCACGGCCCATCTTCATCAACACAGACCCAAGACCCTCGCGAGGGGCCAAGCCTCGCGGGGCGGACGACACAGAGCTTCCTCAGGCACG
Organism: Triticum dicoccoides; assembly: GCF_002162155.2. Classification (NCBI taxonomy): domain Eukaryota; kingdom Viridiplantae; phylum Streptophyta; class Magnoliopsida; order Poales; family Poaceae; genus Triticum; species Triticum dicoccoides. Next base: position 177,861,638 of record NC_041382.1, on the reverse strand, counting down.
GCCTCATCAGGCTGGCTCGCGAGGAGGCGGAGAGATCAAGGCTGGGTGCCTCACGAGGTGCCTGTGACGCAAGCAATGACGACCAAAGGCGCCAGGCGGGTGCCAGCCCGCGCAGTGTCCTCCTTTCCTCTTTGGTGCAAAGGGGGCAAGCACAGCCGCGAAGTACCGAGGCATCAGGCAAAGGTTGCCATTTCGGTGCAACAAGAACCAAGACCAGGATGACTGCAAGACGGAGGTCATGGTGGAGCCCAAGACAGCGTCACCACCAAAGCTTTGTGCAGGAGAAGACTACTTTTGTCAGGATAGCTAGTACTAGCTGTCCCCCTTCAAATTAGCCCACCATTGTTGGTTCCCTTCCCGCTCGATATTTGGGAAGAGGACCAGGGCCTCTATATATAGGACTAGCCACCCACAGGGCAAAGGGGCAGAGAAAGAGGTAGAGTTTTAGGGGGATCGAGATAAGCAATCGAGGAGAGAGAGAGAGAGAGAGAGAGAGAGAGAAGGGTGATCGAACTCCTCCCAGCAGTTCATCGCCCCAGCCAAGAACAGACCCTCGCGAGGCTGTTCTTCCTTGTATTGCTCATCATCATCAGCCCAAGAGGCAATGCACCACACCACACATTGGAGTAGGGTATTACACCACAACGGTGGCCCGAACCAGTATAAACCCTGTGTCTCTTGTGTTGTTCTTTCCATAGCTTAGATCTTAGCAAGGCGGAGGGGTGCAGGTAGGTAGGAGGCAAAATCTCAACGCGCACCCCAGTGTTCGAACCTCAAGGGTCTGCCGGAACCCGAAATCCGACAGTGATGCTGCTGATAAAGCACTTGAGGATTTGAAGAGACGGTTAGCCAAGCCACCTGTCCTTGCGGCTCCGGGTGATAAAGAGCCCTTATTACTATATGTGGCCGCTAATACCCGGGCTGTTAGTGTGGCTATTGTTGTGGAGCGCAAGGAGGCTGGAAAAGAGTATCCGGTTCAACGTCCGGTTTATTATATCAGTGAGGTGCTTATTGAGTCCAAACAGAGATACCCACATTGGTAGAAGCTGGTGTATGGGATTTTTATGGCAAGCCGGAAGCTCAAGCATTATTTTTAGGGTCATCCTATCACGGTGGTTAGTTCAGCCCCCTTGGGAGATATCATCCAAAATAGAGAAGCAACATGCCAGATTGTTAAATGGGATATTGAGCTTGGACCTCATGGGCTAAAGTATATGCCTCGCACGGCAATCAAATCCCAAGCACTTGTGGATTTCATCAATGATTGGACAGAGTTGCAAGCACCGGAGGAAAAGCCAGACAACACTTATTGGACTATTCATTTTGATGGGTCCAGGCAATTGGAGGGTTCGGGGGCTGGAGTCATATTAACTTCCCCACGAGGTGATAAGTTTTGTTATGTTCTCTGTTTAATGTTCCCTTCTACTAACAATGCAACTGAGTATGATGCCTTGCTCCATGGTCTTCGGATGGCTAAGGAAATGAATTTAAGCCGGGTTAAGTGCTTTGGTGACTCGGACCTGGTGGCTCAATAGGTATCTGGCACTTGGGATTCCAAGGATCCACTAATGGCGGCATGCAGACGAGAGATGGATGCAGTGGCTGTTCATTTCAAGGGTTATCAAGTTGACCATATAGACCGGCAAAAGAATGAAGCGGCAGATGCTTTAAGTCGCTTAGGATCTCAACGTAAACCGGTGCCACCGAATACCTTTCTAGATGTGCTGCATAATCCGTCAGTCAAGATACCTACGGAGGAGGATTTGGCTGTGCCTGACCCCGAGGCTCAATTGGTGGCAGCTCTTCATGTTATTCCGGATTGGGCGGTCCCATACCTGGCATACATGAACCGTGGCGAGTTACCAGACAATGAAACCTTGGCCCGTAGATAATCCGGCGATACAAGTCTATGACCATTGTCAATGGGGAGCCACATCGCAGCGTCACAGGAGCGTTTCAGCATTGTGTGTCTCCTCAAGAAGGTTGTGAGATTTTGAGTGAGATCCACGAAGGAGATTGTGGTAACCACGCCGGTTCAAAATCCTTGGTAGCTAAGGCCTTTCGTCATGGCTTCTATTGGTTGACGGCTCATGCTGATGCTGAGGATTTGGTAAGGAGGTGTGACTGTTGTTAGAAATTTGCACGTCGTGCTCATGTTCCGGCTCAAGAATTAAGAATGATTCCAATAACTTGGCCGTTTGCAAGTTGGGGGCTCGATATGGTTGGACCTTTTAGGAGATCCAAAGACAAGAAGACCCACCTACTGGTGGCGGTCGATAATTTTACCAAGTCGGTAGAGGCAGAGCCAGTCAGTAAGTGTGATGCGGCCACGACGGTTCAATTGATCAAAAAGGTGATATTCCGGTTTGGTTTTCCAGACAGCATTATCACTGATAAAGGTACTAATCTGTCCATGGGTGATATGGAAGAATTTTGTCAACGTGAGCACATCCGTCTTGACGTGTCATCAGTGGCTCACCCCCAATCTAATGGTCAAGAAGAAAGGGCCAATCAAGAAATTTTGAGAGGTATCAAACCCCGACTTATGGTTCCTTTAAAGCGGATGCCGGGTTGTTGGGTGGAGGAGTTACCTTCCGTGTTATGGAGTATCAACACCACACCAAACAGATCTACGGGTTACACATCTTTCTTCATGGTTTACGGAGCAGAGGCAATTCTCCCTAGTGACATACGTCATGACTCACCCCGTGTGGCGGCTTATGTTGAAGCTGATAATGAAAAAGCACGTCAGGACTCACTGGACTTGTTAGATGAGGAGCATGATATTGTGGCGGCACTTTCAGTGATTTATCAACAAGATCTGCGACGTTATCACGGCCGTCGGGTTAAAACCAGAACCTTTCAAGAAGGCGATCTGGTGCTCCAGCTCATCCAGGATCAGACTGATATGCACAAGTTATCCCCACCTTGGGAAGGGCCCTTTGTGGTCAGCAAAAATTTGCACAACGGATCATACTACCTTATCGATGTTCGAGAGCACAAGGACTAACGTAAATCGGAGGAGGAGACCCAGCGGCCGTGGAATATGGCTCATCTTCGGCCTTACTATACTTGAGCCATAGGCTCTTTTTTATCTACATAATTATGACAATGTATATATGATCAATATAATAAACCGGAGCCTCAGCTAAAGCGGGGTCTCTGTTGTTCTTACATCAAGTATGTTTACATGGGGGCTTCTGTTCATAAAAGCGGAGTTCTGCTGATCCGGCTTATAAAGTCACACATATAAAATCACTAGGGGGCTTGGTCGTATCCGAACCTTGGCTACACCTCTTGATCGGCTTAAAGCCAAAGGGAAATCACCAGGGGGCTTGGTTGTATTTGCACCATAGCTACACCTCTTGATAGGCTTAAGGCCAAAAGGAAATTATCTGGAGCCAAAGAGAGTGTTGCACTAGCACAACTCAAACATAGGCACCCACTGAGCATAGCTCAAATGTTGCTTGGGGGCTCTTTGCTTCTCAAATAACAAAGAGTCTGGACCCTTGCAATAGGCTATCAAGCCAGGCTTGGAAGCCAGGTGTATTCACCTAAAACCCTGGGTTATCCTGCCTCTTTAAGTAAGCCACTCCGTCTAGGTAAACCTGGTATGACGCATCAAACGTTTGACAAGTCAATCTCATAGACCCTGAACTTGTCAAAGTTAAAACGATGATTGGTTAAAGATTGAGGTCCATCTTAAAAAGGCCTCGCAAAATGGTTTAACTCAGTGGCCTGGCAGCCCATGAAAAGCCTCGATTTAGGGCCTGGCAGCCCATGAAAAGCCTCGCATATTCTTCTTATATTTTTTGCAAAGTGTTTCTTCTCTTTTGATAAAATTCATAAGTGTTTTCTGATAAACCAACATTTATTACAACCCGGTGTGGCTTACAATGCTAAATTGTTAGTACATGATCAGTTATAATCCGATGTTTATTGCTCCAGTCTGGTTTTGACTACAAGTCACCAGTATTATATGGATAAAACCGGTGTTTATCATAACCCGGTACGGTTTTATCGTAAGCCGGCAAACCTGGATGGAGTCATCTATACTCCAGATTGGTGTTATCACCCTTTTATAATAACCATGGGTCAAACAACGAGGTAACATGTATTCTTTATTTTATATCTGGTTGTTTTTAAATAGCCTAGGCTTTACACCAAAGCTATATATTTGGGCATCATGACCCATCCAGCGGTAAACCGCCAGGACCCTTTCAATCTCTTGTATGCAGGAACAAGTTAAAATACAGCCACTACGGATTATGCATATAATAAAGATCTCAAAAGCATGGCGAGTTATCAGTATCAAAGCAGAATAAGTATGCTCGATGGCATAATAGACAAGTGTTTTAACTAGCCTATTACAAGGTGTTTTAATGCCCACACAGGATAATTGTTTCAGTAAGAATGGTAGGCTGCGACAGACTAAACCGGCCTCCGGTTCAGGATTCATCACTAGGACGACTTGAAGATTGAGGGTCATCTTGAGTCGGTGCATCCTCTTCCTCTCTACCCAGTGGCTGGAAATCAATCGTTGTCCAATTGATTCCAGTTAAAGCTTGGAACACGGCTTCTCCACTTATAAGGGTGGAAGGATCAATGTCAAGGGCATAAGTGTGCTTACGAATTGGCAGAACAAGATCTTCTACATCATGTGTTGGGGCAGGATATCTTTTCTGATCAGCATCATAAACATGTTGGTAATGAGACAGATCCGTTTCATCTGCCAATTTGCTCGCTATGGCTCGCAGTTCCTTTGTCAGCCTTCAGAGATCATCATTATTAAATACTGAATAGTCTTCCTTCACGCCAGGATAGCCTTGGCCAATGTCTGCCGGTTCAAGATCTGGAATCCATGCCTTGGCCTAGATTAGCGTAGTCAGTGCGCCTGACCTTGCTGCTGATTTTTTAAGTTCATCCAACCGGGCAGGCAACATTAACAGCTTCTCGATGGTTTCTTTTATCAGCGTTGGAGGAGGCCTGTTATAAGCAAAAGTGCAAATAGCCCGTTGGGATCCGAAATATAGTTGTTCTATCAAAGTATAGGCAGCCTTCAACTTCATCCACATGTGAGAACCTAGATGGGTAATGCGGGTCCCTGTGACATGCAAGCATCAGTTAAACCGGTAACTGATACGATAAAATGACTTGAAAAACATCAGATGAGGATACTTACCAAATACAGCAGAGGTCATAGCGTTTATTTCTCGCTTTAAACCGGTCAGTTCTTCGACCACCGATTTAAGGGCTGCTTCTGCGTCTTTGGCCCTCTTTGCTAAAGCGGCCTTCTCTGTGTCCCAATCTGAACGTTCCTTCTTAAAGGTTTCCTTCATCTTCTCCATGGCTATTAAGGCATTGGTCAATTCTTCCTTGGATTTAGAAGCCTCCGCTTGCTGAGATTTAATGTTCTCTTGAAGACCAGCGGTTTGGGCATCCTTTTTGCTCAGCTCAGCCTGTAAAGAACACACATATCATCAATGGGCTGTATATATTTGAAGTACCAAGTGTATAACAAGTTAAGCACTTTGCACTTGGGGGCTAATGACTACTCGCTTCGTTCTAGAAAATTATTTCAAGTCCCAAGTGTAATGCAAGCATTATTCTTGGCACTTGGGGGCTAATGTACATCTACTCAAAGTAACAGTGGTTAAAGTCCTGATTCACCTTGGAAAGATAAACCGGCCCTTGGGGACTACACAGGCGAAAGTTACAAGATTACAATGCTAAAGTACCAGTTCATTTTTAAAGGATCAACCGACCCTTGGTGGATAAGTATGCAGAGCTGCGGTATTATGAAGTCCCGGTTTTTGATTACTATCATAAATCCGCCCTTGGGAGCTACTAGAATTGGTACTTACAATTGGACTTAAGAGAGAAAAGGATTTTTAATTACCTCATAACGTTCCTTCATCAAGTTCACTAAACCGGCTTCGTAATCACGGTTTGTGTATAGGCAGTTTAAAAAACCAGAATGGAGTTCTTGGGCATTAAGGTGGGCATAACTTGATAAATCGATGCTCCATTTGCCTTTGTCCATGGCAACACGTTTTTCTTTGGCGCTATGTTTTGCTAAAGCAACAGGATGGCTAGGGGAGGTGTGGCCAACGCCAGTAATGATAACATCATCTTCCTTGTCACCAGCAGCCTTTACTGAAGTTGGTGGAATATTAGTAGTCTTAACCGGACTAGACGGTCCATCATCATTACGGACTGGACTTGCCGGTTTATCAGCCTGCACTGTGGTATCAACTTCTACTTGTTCAATAAAGATATGATCTAGGGGTGGCAGGTCATCAAGTGTGGCGTCGGCATTTGCTCTCTCCGGTTGTGAAATTGTCTCCGGTTCAAAAATCACATGATCATCGGACGGTTTATCTACACGACCCTTCTTACTGGGTCTGGCCTTGGATCTGAAAGAGAAAGATATGCATATCAGTATAGCACATAAGTATAAAGCGTCAAAAAGACAAAGCTTAAGGCATTTACCCAGGGATGGTCTTGAGGGGTGGAAGCTGTGTGGCAGTTGACTCGCCGGATGATGAAGGTGGCGTTCCCTGATAATTCGAATCAGATGGATTAAGAGGCTGTTGGAAATAACCCGCCTTGGGGTAAGAAGTATTGGAAGTATTTGAGACCTCAGATTGGCGCTTCCGAACCGGGGTATTTGGCAGACCGGTTGAAGTGATTACTTGGCCGCTATGTCGGGTTGTGCAGCGAGCTTCGTGTTGCTGCTTCTTCAAAAGAAAGTTTGGGTCCAAGTAAGCTAGGGGGTGAGAAATCCTTACTTTCTGGATTGCTTGACGGATTTTTTGTGTTGGTAGAGGGTCTGAACCGGAGGAAAGGATAATTACCTCTGCGTCGTCAGCTTGGCTGCCCTCGGTGTCATCCTGATAAATATCATTGTCAATGAGGTGTATGAAAAGTGAACCAAGAGAATCAAGTTCTACCTTTGCGTCCGGTTCATCAGGGTCATCATCAAGATCTAAACCAATTGGTTCAGTTGCCTTCCTCTTGGCAGATTTCTTGACAACCTTCATTTTAAGACGAGGAGCCTTAACCGTTTTCTCCTGAGGTTTCTTTTTCCAGAACGGGTCATCACCCTGTTTAAAAGATGGGCATAGGGTATTAAAAGTTGCACAGTTCAAAAATATTAGGTATAAAGCAGAATCAAAACAATTCTTACAGCAGGCGATTTGTTCCATGTGTAAAAGGGACTTAGCCCGGTCTTGCTACAAACAACTTCCGGTTCATTCAACATTTTCTTGATAGACTCGGTAACTTCATCATCTGTTAGTTGAATGTCAATATGACGTTGGGAGTCTTTTACATCACTGGTATACTCGCAAATTAAACCGGAGCGGCGACTTAATGGCAAGATACTCCAGGATAGCCAGCAACCAACAAAGTCCACACCTGTCAAACCGTTGGCCATGAAAGCTCTAAGCTTGGCGAGTTGTGGTGCATACGAGGCCCGTTCCTTGGCAGTTAGTCGTTGCGGAAGTGGATGTGTGTTGGTAAGCCGGTCAGCATGGTAACCTGACAGAGGGTTCTCATCTTCAGGATAAGTATCCTTGCAATAGAAACAAGTCTGGTTCCAATCCTTTGGGTGACTGTGAAGTTTGGCGTGAGGAAAGCTAACATACTTCCTTTTTTGAATGGAGACGCCACCAAGTTCAGTATTGGGCCCGTCTATGAATTCAGTGCAACGGTTTAAGTGGAAGAAATCCCGGAACAACTCGACAATCAGCTCTTCTTGTAGATAGGCTTCACAAAACACCTGAAATTTGAAGATGTTGGATACAAAGTTGGGTCCAGTGTCTTGAGGGTGGATCTGAAAGTTGGCAAGTACATCCGGAAAAACTTGGATCTAGGCGGTTTAAAACCATGGCCCATATGATCAGCAAATACTACTACTTCGCCATCTCTGGGGGTAGGAGGGTTTTCTGGACCGGGAACTCGCCACTGGATTTCATTCTTCTTCAATAAGGTGCCAATTTTGACACATCCATCCAGTTGCTCCTTAGTAACCCGGGAAGGGACCCAGTTACAGGAATAGAATTGTTTGGCCATTGCAAGTGAAGAGCTGGAAAAGATTACTGCCGGTTTATGATTCATAAATGACAATGCATAAAGTGCAACAGGTTAAGAAGAAAGGAATTCAAGCATGTAAAATTGTTAAACCGGAGGCAGTTAGAAACCGCCTACAACAGAGCATTTATAAATGGTAAAGCGATGAGCAGTTTACAAGGGGACTAATGGCATATGACAGATTACTTTCTACAAGGATAAACTGCCTACGCAGGTAAGGAAGATATAGACCTAAGGCGAAAATGACTAAGTGAGGAAAAACAGGTTTCATTAAATTACATTGGTATTTTGGATCTACCACAAGTCAGGAAAAGAAAAAAGATTTAGACCTAAAAAAGTTTGGTCCTGAAGCAGTTCACAAAAGATCGAGATCAAGTTCTTATGTGTTTAAAGCTTTGTTTGATGGCCGAGATAAGGACTACAATAGCTACTGCACAGAATGCGTCAAGCTCGAGGTCTGCTATCTATGGACTGACGAAGAACACTAAGAGAGCGCCATGAACCCGTATGAACCCTAAGTGGAACTATAGAGGAAAGAAGGAAAGACTTACATCAGCTGTTGAAGCAGCGGAGGTGCGCCGCGTCTCTCTGGTGCGATCAGGTTGATGCAGCGGCCGATGGTGAGGCAGAGGCGAAGCTCGACGGCGGCGGCGGCGCTCGGGTGCAGGGGCGTCACGAGGAGGAAGAAAAGATGGAAAGGCAACGGAAAGAAAAGGAAAGGGATCCTCTGCCCTATTTATAAGGACAAAGAGATAAGCGATAGCCGCAGGAATCAAGGAGCCCAAAAAATGGATATATAACTAGGTTGTCATTTCAATTTTTGGATGCTCATTAATAAGAGGGTACCTTCGGCTTTAAATGAACATGTGACGTCACAGAGGTTTACTACAAATCTGGAGGATGACGTCACGCCGGTTTACAAGATCTATGCGAAGGTGCAAAGGGAGGAATTTTTCTAAGTGTTGAAGATTGACATGAACAAGTTCAAATCAATTTGGGGCCTAATGTTGGGGATATTACTACTGGACATAAACCGGCCAGGAGAAGCCAGGTTATCCCCATGATGATTACCTTATCTGAAGCCCGTGAAGACATGAAGGATGGCGCTTCATGGAGGCCCAAGGCCCAAAGGCGGGATAAAGCCTGTAGACATAAACCGACATTGATGTGTGCTTGTATGATAAGATAGGAGTAGAGACCGAGCTGGACACGTTGATGATCTGGCCTTGGGACTGTGTAAACCGACGGGCGTCGACCTGTGTATATAAAGGGGCGACTCGGCGGCGGTTTAGGGAGAACAGACAACAGACAACAACTCGAGAGCCAGGCAAAGCGGATTCGCTCCCTGGTCATCGAAACCTTAGCAATTCCATCACAACTAGAGTAGGCTTTTACCTTCATCGTAAGGGGCCGAACCAGCATAAACACTCACGTCCTTTGACCGCTTTAAACCCCTTTAAGCTAACCCGTAGCGATGGCTCCACGACTAAGTCCTTTCACGAGGACATCTGCCATGACAAAACCACGACAGAAAGGCATGACATATTGACATGTATTCCCTCCATCTGGAAATAAATGGATGGGTCTAGGCGTATTTCAGTTCTAGATACATCCAGTTTTATCCATTTTTGTGTCATGTAATCCGGACGGAGGGAGTATGATGTAAGAGCTAGGGATATGACATGAACACAGTAAAAAAACACTGAGAACCCACTGCAGAACCAAAGTAATCAAACCCACTGATATGAGATAGTACACTCATGCAGCTCAGGATGCAAAACTACGAGGCAGTTTTCCTTAGAAAAATCAACATTGTGGCCTTTAATCATACATTTTGCTACAACTAAATTTAGATCATATAAAGGTTGGATTCACGCCGATTAACAAAATACATGCTGATGTAAAAATATAGTGATATACAATAGGTACTTACATCTGCATTGGAGTATAGAGAATTCCTGCAAGAATCTTTCCTCACAGACGATACCAGTGCAGAAATTCTTCTATCTGTTAAGCTTATTATCTAAAAGAGAGATGGGTAAGAAACATGTAGAGAATATGATCAACAAGCTATAAAATTTCATGATGCAAGTATACGCACACGCTTATTAGAATGGAGTTGACATATTTTTTGCTGGACTGGAGCGGACTAGTTCTTTGGCCACTGGAATCTGCTTATTATTAGTAGGAGTTGTGTTTCTCTGTGCTGGAGCAGTATCTATAAAAACTAGAGTTGGTTTATTATGTCCTAGCTTTTGTATCTTTTGCAAAGACCTGGTTTGTAACCCTTCAGATTCTAACATAGTCGTCTTCCCCTTGCATGCCTTGTATAGAAGAATGGTGCTTCAGTTATAAAACATGCTACATCAGAGAGATGGAATAGGTACTGAAGAATAGAAAGGCATGACATATTGATATGTATTCCCTCCATCCGAAAAAAATGGATGGGTCTAGGCATATTTAATTTCTAGATACATCCTTTTTTATCCATTTCGGGAACATGTAATCCGAACGGAGGGAGTATGGTGTAAGAGCTAGGGATACCACGGGACAACACAGTAAAAAACACTAGTTGAATGTAAAACTGTATGCTAGCGAAATACATACAGAAAAAACTAAGGCAGCATACACGTGTGTGATTGGGAAACTAAGATGGCATTGCAACAGAGCACTAGAACAACACTTCAATGTAAAAACATGGTATGGTAGACAGATGAAGTACGTACTGTTGAATAAAATGCATAAGATATTCAAAAGCATGATGTCCAAATTAAGCAGATGGCATTGCGATAGAGTAGAATGATAGTACTTGAATTTGAAAACATGTTATCATGAATGGAATAGGTACTGAAAAACAGGAAGGCATGACATATTTACATGCATGATCAACATGCTAAGCACATGGCATTGCAACAGAGTAGATACACTCCAGGACATTATATGCATGTTGTACCCATATCACGGGCCAAGTTAGATCAAGGACTTTGTGGGGTGAAGAGGATTCAACATCTTTCGGCAAGTCTTCTGAAGAACTGCCTTTACATGTTCCATCATATTGGGTATCATTGACATCAAGTTTATTGGCCTTTACATTGCTCCGTGAGGTTCTTGTGGATATATCAGTGTGTGCAATTATATCTCACATGCATGGAAGACAACTAGTAGTTAGATTTATGTAATGAGTGCTTGTAGGAGACGACATAAATAGTAGGACTGGGGTTAACTAGCAGCAACAGGTCTCAAAAACTAAAGGGAGAACACAGATGAAAGCTACAGAATATGTATCGTTTGTTCTCGAGATTAACTAGATGGCACACAAAAGTATTAAAGAACAACATAGGTAATACTAGAAGTGGTATAATACTATAATCACCAGCTTGTGGGATAACATTGGTTGATGGATGATAACTATGGAACAACGTTACCTAAAGAACAAGTATCTTAGCTGAACTATGGAACATCGTTAACTCTTGAACAAGACCCGTAAGAGATCAACATGAATATACAGTGAAATGTGATAATATATTTTCCATGCTTAGATGAATAACAAAGCCATAAATGTTGCACACAAGTAAGATGAGGGTACAACCTATCTGGCCGCCATCCATAGGAGTGAGCATCATGTGCTGACTTGTCGATGGCCCTACAGTTGTTGTGGCTGTCCATGTCGGGCAAGCACATTCGATGCAGGGAACTATTGAGTAGGGACTATAGCTCCCTTCTAGTGTACGCTTCCCTTGTTGGAGCAGCTGCGGTGAGTCGGAAGACGGTGTGGCTGAAGATGCAGATAACGCATAATGTTAAGAATGACACATATCTTTGATCTGAAGAAATACACTAAGAGATGAACAACAAGTTACGAGAGTGGTCACACGTCTGTTGACTGAGACTAAATTGGGGTCACACGATTCTATTTTATTTTGGTACTGTCCGATCTACGCCGGATGGCTTGATGGCCCTCTTGTGCCTCCCGGTTGACACTGTTAGGAAACTTCCCCGAAGAACCAGCGACCAACGGCAGATCAGCTTGCCTTCGTCGTCCGGGGCCCTGGCCAAAACCCCGCTCCCCGCCCCACCGCACTTTCGTGGTTGCGCCGCCCCTGGGCCAATCCACAAAGACTCCCCGTCATCCAGATCCAGCGGCGGCAGTACCTTGAACCCACACAACTCTAAGATAGCCATCTAAGCGCTGCTACCGCGGCGAACTTGCGGCCCCGCACCCTTACGTTAGACACCAGCCAACCGACAGCCTAGGAGCTCCGCCGTCTCGAGGGGTACTTCCCATTCGAAATTGATTGGCCCAGAATAAAAATTCAGACAACTGACGCCTAAATAAAGTGATTTGAGATGAGGGTGCGACCTATCTGGCGGCATGGAGAAGTAGGCAGGTCCAGCTGCTGAGTCGGTGATGCCGACGCGGTTGCCTTGGCCACCAGCGGCAGGGAAATAGCGATGTCGCAACAGTCGACGGCTACGGGGAAGCAGCACCAGGACTCTAGACGGATCCTAAGTTGGAGTCGCTCCAGCACCGTGAACAACGGCGGGGGTGAATCAACTCCAGTACGGTTCCCACGGCCGCCGTCGAGGCAGCTCCAGCAGCACGGAGTAAGAGGCACACGACCCAGTGCACAACGGCAAATGGACACTGTCTCCGGCATTAGGAAGGAGGGCGGCTGTGAAATTGGTGAGGTGGGGGTGCCATGGAGGAGGGGCTGAGGTTTCACGACTCAGGAGAAGGGAGCTTCCGGGGAGAAGGTGATTTGGCGCCCACGAGGTATGAATGGGGGGGGGGATTGGGAGGGGAGTGAAACCATGTTTTACGGGCGCATTTGTCTG
>NC_041382.1:177847359-177848522 GCF_002162155.2 Triticum dicoccoides | reverse complement strand
GGTTTCACGACTCAGGAGAAGGGAGCTTCCGGGGAGAAGGTGATTTGGCGCCCACGAGGTATGAATGGGGGGGGGGGATTGGGAGGGGAGTGAAACCATGTTTTACGGGCGCATTTGTCTGAAATGTGAGGGGGAGTTACAGTTCTACCCCTGCCTTTAGGCTTCTCAGCTTGGGTCTGTGTACTGAGGGTCGGGGATAGTAGAGTAACTTTGATTTTCCCCAAATAGTGGGCGGGAGCGATTTCGGGCGAGGAGGGCGTGTTTTGAAATATAGTGGGCGTGAGCGATTTCGGGCGAGGAGAGCGTGTTTTGAAAAAGTGGGCGCAAGCTATTTCGGGCGAGGAGAGCGTGTTTTACCGACCATGGTTTATTAATTATTCGGCACATGTCATTTCGGCCGAGGAGAAGGCACGCTTGGATGAAGTTATGAACCTACCCTCGATGCACAATGGGTCAATTAATGCATCTCCCACAGGACAGAAATTTTGTGCCTCCCATTTATTTACTCGGGCAAATTCCACCGAGCAGAGGATGTTTAACGGTTCATTCAAAATTTGGGAGAACGAGCATCCACGTATACCTTACCAAGTCGATTCAAATCAAATTTAGAAATATTAGCTTGCCACTTCTTTTTTAGATGGAGAGATGATGCTCGGGAGTAATGTGTTTTTACATGCTCGTTGCTAGTGATTTACTATATGACAAATAGTTGACCCGCTCAAAAACGGGAATCAAACCCAAAATGAAATATCTCGATTCAATGAAATAGCTTGTTCACTAGGTCAAAATAGTGAACTAAATCCAAAATTAAACACCTCAATCGAATAGCATGTTGTACAGTATTATAGTACTCCATGAACATGTTGAATGTCAAATTAATGAACTTCTTTAATATATGGATATATCTGTTCATGTGTGGATTGCAGACTACATGTTCTCCAATTTAAATATTTGAATGCAAGTTTATATCGAAACATGGTTTATATCAGTCTTTGATGCATAAAACGCGACCTCCCCCTCTCCCGAACTCCTGCTCTCTCTCTCTCTCTCTCGCTGACAATCTTGTATTCTGTCGCACACATCCAACACACAAACCTTGTTGGTCCTCTCTCTTTCTCTCCATCTCTCTCTCTCTTTGTGTGTGTGCGTGGGGGGGGGGGGTC
>NC_041382.1:177840128-177847073 GCF_002162155.2 Triticum dicoccoides | reverse complement strand
GGGGGGGGGGTCTTTCTAGTTCACATGCATATATACTCCATCTACAGGTCTCTCTCGGACACTATGTATGATTCTCTAGTCCAAGCTAGATATCTTGGGTGCACTCATCGTATGCACACAAATTCCTTGGCTCGTTCCCCGTAACTCTCTCATGCACCACTCTGTCATCTTGGAGCTCTTCCCCCTCTCTCTCAAACTCTCCATCTACCTGGGTCACACATACACATGCATATCTCACTCGCACTCGATAGGCCCATCTAAAACTCTATCTCTCTCCCTTGTTCTCTCTCTATCTCACACGCACACACACACAATCTCATGCCTAACTAGCCAAGTATGATGGTCTCTCACTCAATTGTAGGCACACACAGTCCCCCCTATATGTATATGACTAGCTAATATTAGTCTCCATCACAAACATGTGCATGGTCTATCTCGATTTCTCTCGGGGCATCTTTCTATGGCGCACGCACCTCCCTCGATCTCCCACCCATATAGTCCCCTCACGATCTCGAGGGGGTCTCTCTATCACAAACACACCCTCTCGCCCTCCCCATGTGTCCATGTTCTCCATGTGTCCCTCTCGACCTTTGTTCCGTGTTGGACAGACCTCTATTGGACATGTGCTATAGGGGTATCTCTCTCCGGTGCAAACAATCACACACTAGCTATCTTCGTGTATCTCCTTGCCTCGCTTTTCTATCTCAGAGATGCATGCGTGATATGTTCTCCTAAGAAACGAAAAAACACACACTCTCTCTAATTTATCGTTTGTTGTCACTTTCTCTTTCACACACATACTCTTTTTTCACACTTACTCATTCTCCTGCACACGCACTTGATCCCTCTCGACTTAGGCACTCTCCTCAGTCCATAGCATATTGATTTATTGAAAAGTCAAACATCACAAAGTTTGACCATGTACATGGAGAAAAACAATTACATCTAGAACGACAAACATATACCATTAGATTCACCATGAGATGTAGTTTCATATGATGTATCTTTGGTATTGAAGATATAAATAACATTTGTGTAAACCTGATCAAAGTTTCCAAAGTTTGACTTCTAGAAAAATTACATGCACTGCATTATCGAGCGGATGGAATATCTCTTTCCCCCTCTCATCTATCTGACGCACCACTCAGCCTTATCGGGGCTCCTCAATCTCTCTCAAACTTTATATCTCCCTGGTTCACACATGTCTCGCTCGCGCTATACATATAGACCCATCCAACATTCTTCCCCCTTGTTCTCTCTCTATGTGACACGCATCCCCCTAATAAGTACCATAATCCCTCACTCCATCATAGGCGCAAGCACTCCACCCCCCTAAGTATGATTATCTCTCACTATCCATCAGGAACACACATATTGTCTCCTTCCATCAATACGTCTATCTCGATATCTCTCGTGGTATCTTCTATCGCGCACACACCTTGTCACTCGATATCCCACCCATGAAATCCCATCACGATCTCCAGGGGATCTCTGTATGACAAACATACACTCCCTCCTCCCCATGTCTGCATTTTCTCCATACATCTCTCTCGACCTCTCTGTCGGCGTTCTGGGAACGAGGGTCCCCAGACTTGCCTGCCTGCGGCCTGCGGCGTGGCTCAAAAGGGGGCCTAGCACGGCCCATCTTCATCAACACAGACCCAGGACCCTCGCGAGGGGCCAAGCCTCGCGGGGAGGACGACACGGAGCTTCCTCAGGCACGGCCTCATCAGGCTGGCTCGCGAGGAGGCGGAGAGATCAAGGCGGGGTACCTCACGAGGTGCCCGTGACGCAAGCTATGACGACCAAAGGTGCCAGGCGGGCGCCAGCCGCGCATTGTCCTCCTTTCCTCTTTGGTGCAAAGGGAGCAAGTGCATGCGAGAGCATCAAGCAAAGGCACCCATTTTGGTGCAACGAGACCAAGACCAGTCCAACGGCAGGAAGGAAGTCATTGTGGAGCCCAAGCCAGCATCACCACCAGAGCCTTTGGCAGGCGAGGACCAACTTTAGTCAGGATAAGTGTACCAGATGTTCCCCTTCAAAATGGCCAATTGTTGGCACCCTTCCCGCTCAATATTTGGGAAGAGGCCCAGGGCCTTTGCCTATAAATAGGACTAGCCACCCACATGGTAGGGGGGAATCGAAATCGAAATCGGAGAGAGAATCGAGAAGAGACAGAGAGAGAGAAGGGTGACTGAACTCCTCCTAGCAGTTTATCCCCTCAGCCAAGAACAGACCCTCGCGAGGCTGTTCTTCCTTGTATTGCTCATCATCATCAGCCCAACAGGCAATCCACCACACCACACACTAGAGTAGGGTATTACACCACAACGGTGGCCCGAACTAGTATAAACCCTGTGTCTCTTGTGCTGTTCTTTCCATAGCTTAGATCTTAGCGAGGCAGAGGGGTGCAGGTAGGTAGAAGGAGAAATATCCGCGCGCACCCCAGTGTTCGAACCTCAAGGGTCTGCCGGAACCCGAAATCCGACATTTGGCACGCTAGGTAGGGGTGCGCCGGAATTCGTCTTCCACCACCCCGTTCTCCTCCGACCATCGCGTCCATGTATGATGCTCGTCGGGCCCGCACCGAGCGCCGGGCCATTCTCGCTTCCCGCGTCGCCCAGACGGCTCCTGTCGGCGGGCGTCCTCGCCGTTCCCCGTCACCTGTCGTCAATGCCGCCACCGGCCCGGTGGGGGACGAGAAGCAAGCGTCGTCTCAGCATCCGTTCGTGCGGCAAGACGGCCGCACCGCTACTCCCTCGCTCACCCCAGCTGGTTCTTCATCCCGCGTGCTCCGCGCACCCATGGAGGCTCGAGCTGCGCTCATCGCGGCAAACGAGCTCCTGCGCTACCTTCCCGTCGACGACGTCTACGAAGAATGGCTTGACCGCGTCGCCGAGCTCGTCCGCGCTGCAGGGGCTCTCCTGCGCCGTCCGTTCCGCTGCACCGCACCCCGCCCCGCGTGGGCGACGAAGCTCCGGCGGCGCCCCAGCCGCCTCCTCCTCAAGAAGGCGCCATGGCTCCAAGGCGCGTGGCCCCTGGGTGGAACCCGCTCCGTCAGGTGCCAGCGCGGCAAGAGCAGAGCTGCCAAGAAGTCCCTCGCCCGCAAGAAGCTGCCCGGGCGCTCCCTGCTCCAGCACGTCGCGACCATGCTCCTGCTCCCGCACGTCAAGACCCCGCGCTGCTCACAGCTGCAGCACGCGGGGACATGCAAGACCAAGCTCTCCGTCACCCAAGGCCTCCCGTGGCCACAGCAGGCTGCCGTGCCTTCACCACTGAGCTACGCAGCGTCACGTGGCCCGGCAAGTTCAAGCCAGACCTGCCTCCTTGTTACGACGACACGGCCGACCCTGTGGAGTTCCTCCAGCTCTATGAGCTGGGCATCGAAGCTGCCACCGGGGACGAGAAGGTCATGGCGAACTGGTTTCCCATGGCGGTCAAGGACGGGGCCCGCATCTGGCTCCTGAACCTGGCTCCAGGCACGATCTCCTCCTCGGACGAGATGTGCACCCGCTTCATCACCAACTTCCAAGGTACTCGCGACCGGCCACCCGCCGTGAGCGACATGCGCCGCATCAAGCAACAACCCGGAGAGACCCTGCAGAAGTACATCCAGCGCTTCAACAACGCACGCCTCAAGATTCCCAAGGTGACCGAGGAGGCCATCATCTCAGCCTTCTCCGACAGCGTGCGCGATGTCAAGATGAAGGAAGAGCTGGCGATGCATGAAGACCTGTGCACTTCCTTGGAGTTGTTCAACTTGGCAACCAAGTGCGTCAGGGCTGAGGAAGGGCGTCTCTCCCTCCTCAAGCTGCCTGCCGCAGACCCAGAAGAGAAGAAGCCCAAGGCCAAGGATGTGAAGCGAAAGGGGGCTGCCGTGCTCGCGGAAGAACCAGACACCAAGCGGGGCAGAGATCAGCCCGAATCTTCCAAGGGCAGTCGGTACTGTGTGTACCACGACCTCCACACCCACAACACCAACGAATGTCAAGAGCTCTGAGCCGTGCGAGAAGGAAGGATCGGCCATTGCCCCGACCGCGATGACCGAGGCTACGGTCGAGGAGGAGGAAGGAACGCAGGACGCTGGGAAGACCGCTGCCCGCGCCAAGGGTGGCGCGATCGACCTCGCGAGGATCGCTGGCAAGACCCGCCTCGTGAGGGAGACTGGAGGGATCAGCCTCGCGAGGATCGCCCGCAGGGCAACGCAGGCCTCCCTCCGCTGCCGCTGCAGCCAAGGAGAAACGAGGACCGCCATCAGGACGAGGGGGCTAGGGGCTTCCAGGAGCCGCGCGCGATCGCCTGCATCCTGGGCGGGGCTCAAGCCCCAGCCTCTCAATGCATCTTCAAGCAGTTCGCCCGCGAAGTGAATGCAATCCTCCCCAACTCGAAGCAACGCGCCCTCTCAGGTGGTCGGCATGCGCCATCACGTTTAGCTCCACAGATCAGCTCAAGTGTGCGGCCATAGCCGGAGTCCTCCCGATGCTTTGTTCCCCAATCATTAGCAACATGGTGGTCACCAGGACCCTCATCGATGGCGGGGCAGGGCTCAACGTCCTGTCCGTGGCAACATTCCAACAATCTCCAAGTACCCTACAACCAGCTTCAGCCAACCAAGCCTTTCTCCGGAGTCATCGATGGCTCCACGGTCCCGATTGGGCAGGTCAGACTCCCTGTCACCTTCGGGGCACGCGACAACTACCGCACCGAGCTCATCGACTTCGACGTCGCTCACATTCGCCTGCCGTACAACGCCATCCTTGGGTACCCAGCGCTGGCCAAGTTCATGGCCGTAACTCACCACGGCTACAACGTCCTCAAGATGCCAGGAAGTGGCGGAGTCATCACGGTGCCCTGTGAAGAGAAGGACGCGGTGTGTTCCCTGGAACGAGCCTTTCAGGCCGCATCACTAGAAGACCTGGATCGCGGAAGCAGGAGGCTTCCCGAGACTGCCCCCAAGAAGAAGAAGACATCGTCCGGCCCAGCCCCTCAGGGCCCGCGCCTGCCCAGGGGGAACCTCCTTCCATCGCATTGGAAAGCACGCCCGGCGCCCTCCTCAGGCAGGGCTCGGTGGCTCTCCCCTGGAGGACCACCGACCTGGCTAAGGTCACGAGGGAGGTGCTTGGGCACCACATGGAGGCGTGTTTCGAAGCACGTTTCCCTCAAGACGGAGTAAGGCAAGGAGAGCCAGACCCTCAGGAGTTCATCAGCAAGGCCATTCAGGAGCGACAGGAGTCAAGAGTCATGAAAGGCGGCCGCCGCCTACCAGCTATGGCTCCCCATCCAGGCGAGGATGGTGGGATGCGCGCCTGCATCGACATACCAGGGCTCAATCGACTCGCCTCTCTGGAGCGCCTCTGGCCCTCGCGAGTGGGGCACTGCGAAGATCCACCCCACAGCTAGTTTGCATGCCTTATGGCTTGCCGAACGCGGCTGCCACGTACCAGCGCCTCATGAGGGGTATCATGGAGGCTCAAGAGGCCAGGCGTTCCACAGCCCTGGCGGAGATGGAGATGGTCCGCGAGGAGCCACCAGCGCCTCCGGAGCCTCCCGAGGCCCCTGGGCCTGGGGGCTCATGAGGATCGGCTTCCGCAGCCCACCGAGTCTGCTACACCAACACTCCTTCGTCCTCAACATCATCAGGTGACATCTTTCAAGTTTCATTTCCAGCTGGGAGCGCCCCCCAGGGCTGCATTATTCCCAGGCCGCGTGGGTCCGTCCCTGCGGCATGTATCCCTTTTTATTTCATGTTGTTAGCTTACTTTCTTGGGGGCGCCCCTCGGGCTGCATCATCCCCAAGTCGCTCGGGCCAGACCCAGCGGCATGTATCCCTTTTGCGTTTATTTCCGGCTATGCGTTCGACCCACCAGGCTTGATTATTTGATGCCTGTCCACGGCACCTCTTTTTCTCCATGCCGACCACTTGCACGTTAAAGGGGGGGTACCTGAGCATCGCGACTCAGGGCTCTTACTGGCTCTCCAGCCCTCACCCTCTGGCCTTGTCCACGACATCGCGACCTGGCATACCAACGACGGCTGAGACCAGCTCGAGGGCCGGGACCCGAGGATGTAGAGTGCCGGCATCTAACCAAATTTGCAGGGACACATCACAAGATAAGGCCCAGTGCCAGGCGCAACCCGCCTAGAGGTAGGGCCCCGTGAGTCCCGCGCTGGCTCACGGTGCCCAGATACACCTCGCCAGGCCCTACCATGCCAGCCACGTGTAACACCCCGGATGTGATTTACCCAATATGTATTCCAACTCTTGCCGTTTCCGGCCTTAAGTTATTTTATTTTCTCGGGTTCAGGTTTTTGTCTCTGTGTGTTGTTCTCGTTGTCATGCATCTCATATCATGTCATCATGTGCATTGCATTTGCATATGTGTTCATCTCATGCATTCGAGCTTTTTCCCCGTTGTCCGTTTTGCATTCCGGCGCTTCGTTCTCCTCCGGTGGTCATTTCTACCTTTCTTTTGTGTGTGGGGATTAAACATTTCCGGATTGGACCGAGACTTGCCAAGCGGCCTTGGTTTACTACCGGTACACCACCTGTCAAGTTTCGTATCGTTTGGACTTTGTTTGATACTCCAACGGTTAACCGAGGGACCGAAAAGGCCTCATGTGTGTTGCAGCCCAACACCCCTCCAATTTGGCCCAAAACCCACCAAAACCCTCTCCATCATCTAGAGCATTTGATCACGATCGCGTGGCCGCAAACCGCACCTCATTTGGACTCTCCTAGCTCCCTCTACCTCTATATAAAGACCCCCTCCTCCAAATTCGCGGATCCCCTCTCCAAAACCCTAAAAAAATCCCAGATCCGCCGCGAACCGGACGTGTCCGGCCCGCGCCGGACAGTGTCCGCTCCGCTCGAGCCAGTCCCGCGCCCACTTCGCCGTCCCGCGCCGCCGGCCCGCCGGGGCCCAGGCGGGGCCCTCCCGACCCGCG
>NC_041382.1:177830395-177839995 GCF_002162155.2 Triticum dicoccoides | reverse complement strand
GCACCATCCGTCGCGCCGCCTCTCCTCTTCCGCGCCGACACCAGACTGCCTCGCCGGCCGTTCCTCCGCCGCGCCGCCGTACGCCACCTCCCGCCACCGCGGCCAGCGCCACCACCCGTCGTCCGCCTCGCCTCGCCGCCTCGCCGCCAGGGGAGATCCGGCCGGCCCTCCCCCTCCTCATCCGCGACTCCGGCGTCCCCGACGAAGCTCCGGCCGGCGACCTCGACTCCGTCTCCGGCGATCCTCGTTCCGCGCGTGAACAGTGTCCGGATCTGGATCTGGATCCCGAGGGTTGACTTTCTCCCGAAACCCTAGTTCATATGCCCTTGTTCACCGCGTTGTAACTTTGCATCCGTAGCTCCGTTTTTGGTATATAGCATATCAAAATGTTCGCCTCAGAGAGTACATCATTTCATTCTATTGCACCATTTTCATTTGAGTTCATCTTGATGCCCGAAATGCTGTTAGAAGAGTGCTACTTGAGATAATTGTCAGATCTGCTGCTTCATTTAGCTATTTGTCATTTTTGCCATGATTAGTGTGTGCATGGTATGCCCTTGAGCTGTACATATGTTTTGTTAAGGGTTTTGCCATCTTTCCAGAGGTGCAACCCATGTATTTTTGTGATGTGTGTGGTGAGTAGCACAAGATTGCAAAGTGAGGCATTTGCTAATGCTGATTTCAGGGACTTAGCATTTCCACCAAGTCCTTGATCTGTTTATCTCATATGGCCATATGTTCATGTTGTTTCCTAGTGATTCGTGCCTCTTTTGAGGATGATTAGTAAGGATGTTTTGTTAATCTTGTAGTGCTCTATCCATCCATGTCTTTGTTTGCAATTATGGAGCTCCCTAGCTTGTGTCAATCAAGCTCTACTTTTGTCATTTCGTGAATCTGGGCAGATTGTCTACTTGTTAGCGATTTTGCCGATGATGTTGTAGTTGATCCGTGCATGCTATGCTATTGTTCTTGCCATGTCTAGCTTGCATTTTGTGTATTCTTGATGGGTGTATGCTTAGCTTGTCATGACTTGCTCTGTAGTGAGTGCATCGAGCTCGTAAACATGCCTACTTGATATCTGTTTTCAGCATGCTCCAGTTTTCACTAAGTCTGAGAACTGATTATGTTTTGCCATGTTCACATGCTTGCAATTGTATTTTCTGATCCCTTTTGGCTCAAGGTCACTAAGGGATTTTGTTAATATCTTTGAGTAGCTCCATGGCATGCTTTACTTTGCCATGTTCAGGTCCTGTAGCATATAGTTTTCATGCTCCGAAGAGGGCTATCTGACCTGAAATTCCAGACAAGTGTTAATTTCACTAAGTCTGAAATCTGTTTGTCAAATGCATTTTTTCCATGCTTGTTTGAACCTGTTAATGGATGAATTGGCCGTAGCTCAGTGCTAGACTTTTGTTAATATTCTTGAATGCATCCCTGCCATGTATTTTTATGCCATGTTTGGGTGCTGTAGCATGTTCATCTTGTTGCATTTAGATGGCTACTTGCTGTAAATCGCAGAACGTGGTCATATTTGAATTGCTTGCCATTTCCAAACCGTAACTCCGATTCCGGCGTTCTTTATATCGTTCTCAAGCGATTTCATATCATCTTTCCGGTGGCACACTTGGAATTCCAATTTGAGGCCAGGCTCATGCATCCCTTGTCAAATCTTGCATATGCATCCCGCATCGCATCCCGCATAGCATACCATCCTTGCATCATATTGTTTGAGCCTTGCACATGGTTGATTGTGTTCCGTTTGCTTGTTTGTCTTGTTTGGGTAGAGCCGAGAGACGAGTTCGCTAACAAGGAGCCCGTTGAGTTTGATTTCGAGGATCCAGTCAACTCTGACAACTTTGCAGGCAAGATGATCATACCCTCGAAATCACTACTATCTTTGCTTTGCTAGATGCTCACTCTTTTGCTATGCCTATGCTACAATGCCTACCACTTGCTTATCATGCCTCCCAAATTGCCATGTCAAACCTCTAACCCACCATGTCCTAGCAAACCGTTGATTGGCTATGTTACCGCTTTGCTCAGCCCCTCTTATAGCGTTGCTAGTTGCAGGTGAAGATTGGAGGCCGTTCCTTGTTGGAACATTTATTTACTTGTTGGGATATCATTATATTGCCATGTTACTTTAATGCATCTATATACTTGGTAAAGGGTGGAAGGCTCGGCCTCTCGCCTAGTATTTTGTTCCACTCTTGCCACCCTATTTTCCGTCATATCGGTGTTATGTTCCCGGAGTGTTGCGTTCCTTACGCAGTTGGGTTATAATGGGAACCCCTTGATAGTTCGCCTTGATTAAAGCTTTTCCAGCAATTCCCAACCTTGGTTTTACCATTTGCCACCTAGCCTCTTTTTCCCTTGGGTTTCCGGAGCCCGAGGGTCATCTTATTTAAACCCCCCCCCCGGGCCAGTGCTCCTCTGAGTGTTGGTCCGAACCAGGCAGCCTGCGGGGCCACCTCGGGGAAACTCAAGGGTTGGTTTTACTCGTAGCTTGACCTATCTGAGTGTGCCCTAAGAACGAGATATGTGCAGCTCCTATCGGGATTTGTCGGCACATTCGGGCGGTGTTGCTGGACTTGTTTTAACCCGTCGAAGTGTCTTGAAGAACCGAGATACCGAGCCTGATCGGAATGTCTCGGGAGGAGGTTGATTCCTTCGTTGACCGTGAGAGCTTTTCATGGGCTAAGTTGGGACTCCCCTGCAGGGATTTGAACTTTCAAAAGCCGTGCCCGCGGTTATGGGAAGATGGGAATTTGTTAATGTCCGGTTGTAGATAACTTGAACCTTAACTTATTTAAAATGAATCAACAGTGTGAGTTACCGTGATGGCCTCTTCTCGGCGGAGTCCTGGAAGTGGACACGGTGTTGGAGTAATGTTTGCGCAGGTTGCTCTCTAGTTTCTCGCTCGTGCTTTGCCTCCTCTTCTCGCTCTCTTTTGCGAACAGGTTAGCCACCATATATGCTAGCCGCTTGCTACAGCTCCACACATATTTACCTTGCCTTACCTTTTAAGCTTAAATAGTCTTGATCGCGAGGGTGCGAGATTGCTGAGTCCCTGTGGCTCACAGATTACTTCCAAACCAGATGCAGGGCCTGATGATTCTGCTCCAGGTGACGCGCTTGAGCTCAAGTGGGAGTTCGACGAGGACTCTCAATGATACTACGTGTCTTTCCCTGATGATCAGTAGTGGTGCCCAGTTGGGGTGATCGGGACCGTGTCGCATGTTGGGTTATCCTTTATTTTGGTGCCGTAGTCGGGCCATGAGTGTTTGGATGTTGTAATGTTATTTATGTACCTTGATTGATGTGGCGAGTGTAAGCCAACTATGTTATCTCCCCTTTTATTATCTATATTACATGGGATGTTGTGAAGATTGCCTAACTTGCGACATATGCCTTCAATGCGATTATGTCTCTAAGTCGTGCCTCGACACGTGGGAGCTATAGTCGCATCGAGGGTGTTACAAGTTGGTAATCAGAGCCTTCCCTGACCTTAGGAGCCCCATTGCTTGATCGTTATTAGCGGTCGAGTTGTGTCTAGAAAAATGTTTTGAGTCATTTAGGAATTATATATCAGAGAGTTTAGGAATTCTTTTTACTTCCCAGTCTCCTCATCGCTCTGGTAAGGCATCCTGACGTAGAGTTTTGACTCTTCTCTTCTCAAATTTCACTAATAAAAATTTTAGGATCACGCGGGTATCTTGGAATCGTTCCGATGGTTTTATGACGAGAACATTGTCTTGGTGCCTCCTGTCAGGGGTTTTGTGGAAGTGTCCCGGGGAGTTGAGCTCTGAGGTGTTGTCGTCATAATTTTATCGTTGCAGTTCTGGAATACCTGAGTTTAGTATGCCGACATCAAAAATCTCTTTTATGCAGTTCGTTGGTCAGATAACCTCGACGCCACCCAGTAGTGGGGTGGGAGTTCGGGAGTATCGCCATAACTTGTATAACGGATGCTTTTCGAAGGTTGAGGTAGATGGTTTCCGAAGTTTTTCTCGGTTATGTGTTGAAGGATGGATACAGCTGGATGTAGGATTTGCTAGATTTGGGTGAGATATTATGCTTCCCCTGTATCCCCAACACCTGATTGCATAACCGGAAAGGTTCGGGAGTTTCATAGGTGGGAATTCTTGTAGCTCTAGTTCTTCTTCCACGGATATTTGGTTAGAGATTGGGATTTCTTACCGAGTATTCGTTCTTGATCCGTACCTAGTTGATTTATTTCTCCACCTAAATTCTAAGTGGCTTCTCAATTTATGGATATGTGACCATTTCAAGAGGAATGCATTCGTTCATTTTGTTCGAATGTGAAGACTTTATGTTGCAATTTTCATTCCGTTGGATTCAGCTTCATTTATCTGTCTATGTGCTAACGGTGGTCAACCTCTTCAGGATGGCTCCCGCTAAGAGCACCAATCAGAATCAGAATCAAGATCCGCCACCACCTCCACCTCCTTCGGAGGCATGGCAAGCTGTGATGGCCGCAACCAATGCGAACACACAGTTGATCATGCAAATTCTTCAAGAGCGCAATCAAGGCAACCAAGGGAACCAAGGCAACAATCAGAATCACTTTGCTACACTCAACCAGTTCCTTGCTAACGGGCCAAAGACTTTCAGCAATTGTGTTGAGGCAACCGATGCTGATGATTGGCTCGTGGATCTGTGTAAGCATTTCGAGTGCAGTAACGTCAGGCCTGAGGACTTCGTCAAGTTCGCTTCCTTCCAACTCGAAGATCAAGTTGCAGAATGGTTCCAGCAATACGAGGATTCCAGAGGTGGATGTGCTATTACCTGGGATGAATTCCGTCAAGACTTCAAAGCTCACCATATCCCTCAGAGCATGGTTGAAAGCAAGCGTGAGGAATTCCGCAACCTGAAGCAAGGCTCTTTGTCTGTCTATGACTACAACAAGTTGTTTCAGAAGCTCGCCCGCTTTGCTAAGCAGGACGTACCTGATGAGAAGAGCATGATATACCAGTTCAGGGGTGGTCTCAGAGAAGAAATTCAGCTAGCTCTTGTTCTCTTTGAGCCCTTGTGGTACGATGAGTTCTACAACATGGCACTGAAGCAAGAGGCCGCTCAACTGAGGTGTGATGCTTCCAAGAAGCGAGTCAGAGACACTACTCCTTCTTCCTCTACTCAAGTGGCCAAGCAGCAGAAGTATTGGCTTCCTCCTCCTTCGTTTCCTCAGCCGTATCAGCAGAAGAGCAAAGGTGGCAGTGGATCTTCCCACCCACCCAACCCTGGCTTTCAGAACAAGACTTCGTCTCAAGCTCCAAGATCGAGTGCTCCGTACCACCGTCCGCTTTCAAAGGTCATGTGTAACAAGTGCCAACAGAAGGGTCACTATGCCAACAAGTGTTTCAACCAGAGGTGTCTTCCTCCTCCTCCTCCTGTGAGATCGGCAAGTACAGCTGTGGTAAAGCATAACCCCAAGCACACCAAGGTCAACTTGATGAATGCAGCTCAGGCAGAGGACTCGTCAGATGTCATCATGGGTAACCTTCCTGTTAACGATATTCCCGCAAGAGTTTTTTTGACACTGGTGCATCGCATTGTTTAATGTCAAAGCCATTTTTTACCAAGCATGAGTTCGTTTCTTCTCATTTGGGTAAACAAATGGATATTGTTTCTCCTGGCAAACGTTTGAGTGCAAGTATGGAGGTGCCAGATGTTACTATCACTTTGGGTGACTACAAGTTTCTTTCTTCCCCAATGGTTCTTGGTAACTCGGATATTGATCTTATTCTCGGGATGGATTGGCTATCTAAGCACAAGGCTCAGCTTGATTGTGCAGCCAGGCAGATTCAATTGACTCATTCGTCTAAGGATGTAATTGTCTTTGCCGCTCATGATGATACCATCCCTTTGTTTTCTCTCAATGAGAAGGGTGAACTGGATGCTATCTCGCAAATTCCAGTCGTTTGCGAATATCAAGACGTCTTTCCAGAAGAGCTTCCAGGAATGCCTCTGCACCGGCCCGTTGAATTCATCATCGATCTTGAGCCTGGCACGGAACCAGTGTGCAAGCGTCCTTACAAGCTCGGACCTGAAGAGTTGAAGGAGCTGAAGAAGCAACTCGATATTCAAGAAAGAATGGGTCTCATCCGGCCTAGTTCTTCTCCGTGGGGTTGTGGTGTTCTTTTTGTGAAGAAGAAGGATGGAACGGACCGACTTTGTGTTGATTACCGTCCATTGAACAAGAAGACTATCAAGAACAAATACCCACTTCCCAACATCAACGAGCTATTCGAACAACTCAAAGGTGCCCAAGTATTCTCCAAGCTTGATCTCCGTATGGGTTATCATCAGATTCGAATCCGTGAGCAAGATATTCCCAAGATGGCTTTCAGGACAAGCTATGGTTCATATGAATACATTGTCATGTCTTTTGGCCTCGTCAACGCTCCTCCGACTTTCTCTCGCATGATGAACTTCATCTTAAACGCCTACACCAATGACTTCATTTTGGTCTATCTCGACGACATTCTGGTTTTCTCGAAGAACAAGGAAGATCATGCCAAGAACTTGCGTTTGGTACTCGAGAAGCTCAGAGAACACAAGTTCTACGCCAAGTTCTCCAAGTGCGAATTTTGGCTCGATGAGGTTATTTATCTTAGTCATATCATCTCTGCCAAGGGCATTGCGGTGAATCCTGAGAAGGTGTCTGCAATTGTGAATTGGGAACCTCCTCAGAACGTGAAGCAACTCCGTAGCTTCCTTAGTCTCGCAAGCTACTGCCGAAGATTCGTTGAAAACTTTTCCAAGATCGCGAAGCCTCTCTCAAATCTTCTCCAAAAGCATGTCAAGTATGTTTGGTCTCCGGAGTGTGACATTGCTTTCAACACTTTGAGAGAGAAATTGATCACTGCTCCAGTTCTCACTCCGCCTGAAGAATCCAAGCCGTACGAGGTCTTTTGTGATGCCTCTCTCCAAGGTCTTGGGGCAGTGTTGATGCAAGAGAAGAAAGTTGTTGCTTATACCTCTCGCCAGTTGAAGCCCAACAAGAAGAACTACCCCACTCATGATCTCGAGTTGGCGGCAGTTGTGCATGCTCTTTTGACTTCGAGACATCTCCTATTGGGAAGAAAAGTGGACATTTTCACTGATCACAAGAGTCTCAAGTACATCTTCACTTAGCCTAATCTCAACCTCAGGCAAACTCGATGGGTCGAAATGATTCAAGAGTATAATCCGAGTATCGAGTATACTCCAGGAAAGGCCAATGTGATTGCTGACGCATTGAGCAGGAAGGCTTATTGCAACAGTCTGATTCTCAAGCCTTATCAACCCGAGCTTTGTGAAGCTTTCCGCAAGCTTAATCTGCAAGTTGTTCCTCAAGGTTTCCTCGCCAACCTTCAAGTCTCTCCTACCTTGGAAGATCAGATTCGCCAAGCTCAGCTTCTTGATGCTATGGTGAAAAAGGTGAAGATTGGGATTGCCAAGAGTCAACCCAAGTACAAGTGCTACCTCCTTGATGACAAGGATACTCTCTTCTTCGAGGATCGTATTGTTGTACCCAAAGGTGAACTTCGTAAAGTGATCATGAACGAGGCTCACAATTCTCTCCTCTCCATCCACCCTGGGAGCACGAAGATGTATCAGGACCTCAAGCAAGCTTATTGGTGGACTCGAATGAAGCGCGAGATTGCTCAATTCGTGAATGAGTGTGATGTCTACAGAAGAGTGAAGGCAGAACACCAAAGGCCAGCGGGTCTCCTCCAACCTCTTGCCATTCCAAAATGGAAGTTTGACCACATTGCAATGGACTTCGTGACTGGGTTTCCAAAGTCCAAGCGTGGCAATGATGCTATATTCGTTGTCATTGACAAACTCACCAAAGTGGCTCACTTTCTGCCTATCAAAGAGTCAATCACTGCAGCTCAATTAGTGGAACTCTATACCTCTCGAATTGTCTCTCTGCACGGTATCCCACAAGTGATATCTTCAGACCGTGGCAGCATCTTTACCTCCAAGTTTTGGGATTCTTTTCAGAAGGCCATGGGCACCAACATCCGCTTCAGCACAGCTTTCCATCCTCAAACTAGCGGTCAAGTCGAGTGTGTCAACCAGATTCTTGAAGATATGCTCAGGGCTTGTGTGATCTCCTTCGGTATGAAGTGGGAGGATTGTCTTCCATATGCTGAATTCTCCTACAACAACAGTTTTCAAGCAAGTTCGGGCAAGGCCCCATTTGAAATTCTGTATGGCAGGAAGTGCCCTACCCCTCTCAACTGGTCCGAAACCGGTGAACGTCAGCTTCTCGGAAATGAGTTAATCACAGAGGTAGAGGAAATGTGCAAAGTCATTCGAGATAACCTCAAAGCAGCCCAATCCCGCCAGAAGAGCTACTATGATAGTAAGCACTATGATTTGGCTTTCGAGATCGGAGATCATGTTTACCTCCGCGTCTCTCCAATGAAAGGTACTCGTCACTTCGGTATCAAAGGGAAGCTTGCCCCTAGATACGTGGGACCTTTCAATATTGTCAGCAAGAGAGGCGATCTCGCCTATCAACTCGAGCTTTCTTCAAACTTTGCAAATGTTCATGACGTGTTCCATGTCTCTCAGCTCCGAAAGTGCTTCAAGACTCCTGACCGCACCGTCAACTTCGAGGACATTGAGCTCCAAGAAGATCTCTCCTATCGTGAGCACCCCGTGGCTATTCTTGAAGAGACTGAACGAAAGACTCGCAACAAGTCAATCAAATTCCTCAAAGTCAAGTGGTCACACCATTCCGACCGTGAAGCTACCTGGGGACGCGAGGATCACCTCCGTTCTGAGTACCCGGCGTTCTTTCAGTCCTAGATCTCAGGACGAGATCCTTTCGTAGTGGTGGAGTGTTGTAACACCCGGATGTGATTTACCCAATATGTATTCCAACAATTGCCATTTCTGGCCTTAAGTTATTTTATTTTCTCGGGTTCAGGTTTTTGTCTCCGTGTGTTGTTCTCGTTGTCATGCATCTCATATCATGTCATCATGTGCATTGCATTTGTATACGTGTTCATCTCATGCATTCGAGCTTTTTCCCCGTTGTCCGTTTTGCATTCCGGCGCTTCGTTCTCCTCCGGTGGTCATTTCTACCTTTCTTTTGTGTGTGGGGATTAAACATTTCTGGATTGGACCAAGACTTGCCAAGTGGCCTTGGTTTACTACCGGTAGACCGCCTGTCAAGTTTCGTATCATTTGGACTTCGTTTGATACTCCAACGGTTAACCGAGGGACCGAAAAGGCCTCATGTGTCTTGCAGCCCAACACCCCTCCAATTTGGCCCAAAACCCACCAAAACCCTCTCCATCATCTAGAGCGTTCGATCACGATCGCATGGCCGCAAACCGCACCTCATTTGGACTCTCCTAGCTCCCTCTACCTCTATATAAAGACCCCCTCCTCCAAATTCGCGGATCCCCTCTCCAAAACCCTAAAAAAAAAATCCCAGATCCGCCGCGAACCGGACGTGTCCGGCCCGTGCCGGACAGTGTCCGCTCCACCCGAGCCAGTCCCGCGCCCACTTCGCGGTCCCGCGCCGCCGGCCCGCCGGGGCCCAGGCGGGGCCGTCCCGACCCGCGCGCCCGAGCC
>NC_041382.1:177807252-177830022 GCF_002162155.2 Triticum dicoccoides | reverse complement strand
CCGCCTCGCCGGCCATTCCTCCGCCGCGCCGCCGTACGCCACCTCCGGCCGCCGCGGCCACCGCCGCCACCCGCCGTCCGACTCGCCTCGCCGCCTCGCCGCCAGGGGAGATCCGGCCGGCCCTCCCCCTCCTCATCCGTGACTCAGGCGTCCCCGACGAAGATCCGGCCGGCGACCTCGACTCCGTCTCCGGCGATCCTCGTTCCGAGCGTGAACAGTGTCCGGATCTGGATCTGGATCCTGAGGGTTGACTTTCTCCCGAAACCCTAGTTCATATGCCCTTGTTCATCGCATCGTAACTTTGCATCCGTAGCTCCATTTTTGGTATATAGCATATCAAAATGTTCGCCTCAGAGAGTACATCATTTCATTCCATTGCACCATTTTAATTTGAGTTCATCTTGATGCCCGAAATGCTGTTAGAAGAGTGCTACTTGAGATAATTGTCAGATCTGCTGCTTCATTTAGCTATTTGTCATTTTTGCCATGATTAGTGTGTGCATGGTATGCCCTTGAGCTCTAATATGTTTTGTTAAGGGTTTTGCCATCTTTCCAGAGGTGCAACCCATGTATTTTTGTGATGTGTGTGGTGACTAGCACAAGCTTGCAAAGTGAGGCATTTGCTAATGCTGATTTCAGGGACTTAGCATTTCCACCAAGTCCTTGATCTGTTTATCTCATATGGCCATATGTGCATGTTGTTTACTAGTGATCCGTCCCTCTTTTGAGGATGATCAGTAAGGATGTTTTGTTAATCTTGTAGTGCTCTATCCATCCATGTCTTTGTTTGCAATTATGGAGCACCCTAGCTTGAGTCAATCGAGCTCTACTTTTGTCATTTCGTGAATCTGGGCAGATTGTCTACTTGTTAGCGATTTTGCCGATGATGTTGTAGTTGATCCGTGCATGCTATGCTATTGTTCTTGCCATGTCTAGCTTGCATTTTGTGTATTCTTGATGGGTGTATGCTTAGCTTGTCATGACTTGCTCTGTAGTGAGTGCATCGAGCTCGTAAACATGCCTACTTGATATCTGTTTTCAGCATGCTCCAGTTTTCACTAAGTCTGAGAACTGATTATGTTTTGCCATGTTCACATGCTTGCAATTGTATTTTCTGATCCCTTTTGGCTCAAGGTCACTAAGGGCTTTTGTTAATCTCTTTGAGTAGCTCCATGACATGCTTTACTTTGCCATGTTCAGGTCCTGTAGTATATAGTTTTGATGCTCCGAAGAGGGCTATCTGACCTGAAATTCCAGACAAGTGTTAATTTCACTAAGTCTGAAATCTGTTTGCCAAATGCATTCTTGCCATGCTTGTTTGAACCTGTTAATGGATGAAATGGCCGTAGCTCAGTGCTAGACTTTTGTTAAGCTTCTTGAATGCATCCCTGCCATGTATTTTTATGCCATGTTTGGGTGCTGTAGCATGTTCATCTTGTTGCATTTAGATGGCTACTTGCTGTAAATCGCAGAACGTGGTCATATTTGAATTGCTTGCCATTTCCAAACCGTAACTCCGATTCCGGCGTTCTTTATATAGTTTTCAAGCGATTTCATCTCATCTTTCCAGTGGCACACTTGGAATTCCAATTTGAGGCCAGGCTCATGCATCCCTTGTCAAATCTTGCATATGCATCCCGCATCGCATCCCGCATAGCATACCATCCTTGCATCATATTGTTTGAGCCTTGCACGTGGTTGATTTTGTTCCGTTTTCTTGTTTGTCTTGTTTGGGTAGAGCCGGGAGACGAGTTCGCTAATGAGGAGCCCGTTGAGTTTGCTTTCGAGGATCCAGTCAACTCTGACAACTTTGCAGGCAAGATGATCATACCCTCGAAATCACTACTATCTTTGCTTTGCTAGATGCTCGCTCTTTTGCTATGCCTATGCTATGATGCCTACCACTTGCTTATAATGCCTCCCAAATTGCCATGTCGAACCTCTAACCCACCATGTCCTAGCAAACCGTTGATTGGCTATGTTACCGCTTTGCTCAATCCCTGTTATAGCGTTGCTAGTTGCAGGTGAAGATTGGAGGCCGTTCCTTGTTGGAACAATTATTTACTTGTTGGGATATCATTATATTGCCATGTTATCTTAATGCATCTATATACTTGGTAAAGGATGGAAGGCTTGGCCTCTCGCCTAGTGTTTTGTTCCCCTCTTGCCACCCTAGTTTCCGTCATATTGGTGTTATGTTCCCGGAGTGTTGCGTTCCTTACGCGGTTGGGTTATAATGGGAACCCCTTGATAGTTCGCCTTGATTAAAGCTTTTCCAGCAATGCCCAACCTTGGTTTTACCATTCGCCACCTAGCCTCTTTTTCCCTTGGGTTTCTGGAGCCCGAGGGTTATTTTATTTAAACCCCCCCCCCCCGGGCCAGTGCTCCTCTGAGTGTTGGTCCGAACCAGGCAGCCTGCGGGGCCACCTCGGGGAAACTAGAGGGTTGGTTTTACTCGTAGCTTGACCTATCTGAGTGTGCCCTGAGAACGAGATATGTGCAGCTCCTATCGGGATTTGTCGGCACATTCGGGCGGTGTTGCTGGACTTGTTTTAACCTGTCGAAGTGTCTTGAAGAACCGAGATACCAAGCCTGATCGGAACGTCTCGGGAGGAGGTCTATTCCTTCGTTGACCGTGAGAGCTTGTCATGGGCTAAGTTGGGACTCCCCTGCAAGGATTTGAACTTTTGAAAGCCGTGCCCGCGGTTATGGGCAGACGGGAATTTGTTAATGTCCGGTTGTAGATAACTTGAACCTTAACTTATTTAAAATGAATCAACAGTGTGAGTTACCGTGATGGCCTCTTCTCGGCGGAGTCCGGGAAGTGGACACGGTGTTGGAGTAATGTTTGCGCAGGTTGCTCTCTAGTTTCTCGCTCGCGCTTTGCCTCCTCTTCTTGCTCTCTTTTGCGAACAGGTTAGCCACCATATATGCTAGCCGCTTGCTGCAGCTCCACACATATTTACCTTGCCTTACCTTTTAAGCTTAAATAGTCTTGATCGTGAGGGTGCGAGATTGCTGAGTCCCTGTGGCTCACGGATTACTTCCAAACCAGATGCAGGGCCTGATGATTCCTCTCCAGGTGACGCGCTTGAGCTCAAGTGGGAGTTCGACAAGGACTCTCAACGATACTACGTGTCTTTCCCTGATGATCAGTAGTGGTGCCCAGTTGGGGTGATCGGGACCGTGTCGCATGTTGGGTTATCCTTTATTTTGGCGCCGTAGTCGGGCCATGAGTGTTTGGATGTTGTAATGTTATTTATGTACCTTGATTGACGTGGCGAGTGTAAGCTAACTATGTTATCTCCCCTTTTATTATCTATATTACATGGGATGTTGTGAAGAATGCCTAACTTGCGACATATGCCTTCAATGCGATTATGTATCTAAGTAGTGCCTCGACACGTGGGAGCTATAGTCGCATCGAGGGTGTTACACCACGTGTCAGGGCGGGGCTGTACACGCCTCGGGGGCTCCTCCCGGAGGGGAGCCCCCTCCCACGTACCAGTGGAAGCACCATGCTCCGCGCTGGCTAACGACACTGCCGAGGAGCGGCTATGCCCGTACACATACGGAAGCGCTATGCTCCGCGCTGGTGATAAACAACTGAGGGCGGCCCCCGGGCCGCATCAACCTTAGGGAGCCCAGAGCTCAGTGTCTAGCCTCATCGTAATGCCTCCCCTCGGGAGTGCCGCGCGAGGGGGATGGGCATGGGGGCTGCGCCTAGGTCACGCCCAGACGCACGCCACCCAGCCAGGCCCCCCCGGGCCTGGTTTGTCGTGCGTCTCTCCCCGAGCGGAGCCAAGGTACGAAGGCCATTTGAGCGTCAAGGGGGACTCCTGAGCATCGCGACTCAGGAGCCTAACTGGTCACGTAGCCCCTCACTCCTTAGTCCCGAAAGGCTAACGGCGGTTGAGGTATGCGCGCGGCCGGGCTCTGTAGACGTAGAACGGTAGATCCACCCACATCACACCTCCCTACTGTTGTTCATGCGCCAAGGGGGACTCCTGAGCATCGCGACTCAGGAGCCTAACTTGTCACGTAGCCCCTCACTCCTTGGTCCCGTCCTGGTTTCCGGTCGGGGCTAACGACGCTGAGGTATGCGCGGGGCCGGGCTCTGCCGGTGTAGAACATAAGCAAGTAGGAAGGAAAAGCGTAAATTTCAAGGAATTCAAAAGCAAATATTACAGTTCACACTGTTATCTCAATGCCAAACGCAAGGTTAAACGCCTCCCCGAGGCATGATACATGTGCAGGAATTAAAGGCAGGACAGGAGCCACAACGGAGTCACTTGTCGGCGATGGAGCAGCGCGGAGTGGGTTTGCCTCATGGAGCAGCAGGGTCTGTAGCGCCTTGCTTCGGCTTGGTGCTGAAGGCCCGGAACTTCCCCAGCAGAGCCTCTGCGCAACCCATCACGGCCTCGGCAGTGGCAGCGGCACGCTCGCTGCTTACTGGCTCCAGCAGGCTGTCGAGGTCGACGTCGGGATCGCGAAGGTAGATGTGGGTGAGGACCCGCGTCAGCGCTGCAGAAGACAGGACACGCGCCTCGGCCTCGGCCGTGGGGCCAAGGCCAAGGGAACATCTTCAAGAGCGCGAACCAGGAAGGGAAGCAGCTTGGCGGGGCCGTCCTTGGTGCCAGCCAGCGGGCTCTCCAAGCCACTGTCGTAAAGCGTCCTCAGCGAGGAGCGAGTCTTCATCTTCATCTCCGCAAAGGCCACGCGGTCCTCGGCAAGAACCTGGGCCTTGTCGTCCAGCTCGACCTTCCTCGCCCCCAATTCCTGCTCCAGCGCGCCTAGGCGGTCACGGCGCCTCCTGAGCTTGACCTCCCTCTCCTTGACGGCCACCTCGTGAGCCTTCACGCCTTCTTCCTGCTCTTGGCGAAGGTGGGCCTCTTTCGTGAGCTGGTCCCGCAGGCCTTGCAGCTCGTCCTCCAGCGCCTTGCAGCGACCACGGACGTCGACCACCTCCCCCAGGGCTGCGTCACGAGCATCCTTTGCCTCAAGGACGGTCTACCTCTCCTCATCGCAAGCCGTCGAGGCCTAGACCAGCATCGCCCGAATCGAAGCGTCGGAGCGAATCCATCCTGAAGCCAGCTCCAAGCGCCCGGCCACCAAGCGAGGGTTGGCGCCAAGAAGATCCTGCCGCAGCCGGTCCAGCTCAGCAGCAGCACGATCCAGAATGGCAGGAGGAGTCGGAGAGACAGCAGTCGGTGGAGTAGGAGGCGAAGGCGGCAGCGCGACCACAGCATCCTGAGGCAGAGCCTGCTGCGCCCCAACGGCTGTAGTGGCGGCAGCAGGCAAAGGCACCTCGGGACTCACTTGGGCCATGGGGGCTGAGCTCACCCCAGCCGGCTCAGCCAGGCCTCGTGAGGATGATCGGGCAGGAGAAGCCCGTGCGTCGCGGTCACCTTCCTTCGTGGGCAGAGGCGCTGCCACGGATGGAACCTCAGGAGCTCCCTTCGGCTTCTTTGCTGCGGGCGCCAGCCTATCCAAGAGATGCGGACGTCAAGCCTCAGCAGTAGAACAAGAAATAAAGACAAGAATCAAGCACTTACGGGTCATCGCCAGTGAGCTCAAGCGGCCTCTGGCCAAATTTGAAGCCCGAAAGCCGGCTGGAAGGGTCAACATCGGGAAGCTCGGAATCGGAAGGCGCGTCTGCGGTCCGCCTCGGGGCCGGGGCAGACCCGCGGGAGATCAGCCCGGTCCTATCCTTCTTTGGAATCGGGGGCAAGCTCCCGCCGTCCTTCTCGTCATCATCCTCGTCGTCATCGCTCGGAGAGAGGCAGAGAACGCGGGACTTGCACCGGGGGAGGGGAGCCCTCGACTCTCCGTCAATCGCCTCGGAGTCAGGCCCTTTTTCCCGCTCCCCTCCTTCCTCCTCTTCGCTGGAGTCGTCGGAGGACATGTCCACTGATTCCCCGGGAGTTTCCATGGGCACGGGCCCCTCCCCGTTGAAGACGGGCATGGACTCCACTACCTGCTCCCAGTCGTCGCGGAGGAACAAGGGCGTAGGAGCGCCCTCCAACCTCGCCACTTCGCCCCCGACCAGAGATTGGAGGACCGCAGCCAGATCTTCGTCGGCCAAGGCCGCGGGGCTCGGATGGGGCCTCCACATCGGAAGTGAGTACTTTCGAAGCGGAGCCAGCTGGTGCTCCAGGAATTCCCTCAGCAGCGACGCGCCGGTCTGCTTCGCCGCCGCCATGTTGGCCGGCCTCAGATCCGCGTCCATCTTTTCCAACACTAGCTTCGCGCGGGGGTCCGCGAGCTCCGCTCGACCCCAATCGCTGGAGCTCGTGGGTTGCTCCGTGGGCAAGATCAGCCGAGGGTGGATGCGCCCAGCATCTGCCAAGACCCACTTGCTGCTGAAGCCCTCAATCCTTTTCCCGGGGTTCGAAATGGCAATGGCACCACCGTACGCGATGAAGCTCGCGCACGCAGAAGCAGGACCGCGAGAGGTCCGGAGGTAGAAGTAGTGGCGCAGCAAGGCCACTGAGGGCTGCACCCCTATGTGAGCCTCGCAGTAATAGGCGAAGATTGCCAGGAGAAGGACGGAGTTGGGGTGGAGATGCAGAGCCTGTAGCTTATAATGGCGGAGGATAGAGAAGAAGAACTCGAAGAAGGGAGGTACTAGGCCAGCAGCAATGGCGCTTACAAAGAACGGATAGAAGGTGCTCCCTTGGCCCTCAGGGGTGGCGGAGCTGGCCTTGAACACCTTCGCCCCGTCGATGCCCTGCGCCGCTGCCATCCGGCGCAACCGGGCGAGGCTCGCCTCCGACACGTTCGGCGAGTCCAGGGCAGACGAGTACCAAGCTCCGGCCGGGGACTGACAAGGTGCCATGGCTACCTAGGTCACGCGGTCGGAGTAGATCTGGAAATTTTGGAGGAAGGAAGGAGAGGCGCAAGAAAGGGGATCTGAGCAGCAACCGGAGAAAGCAAAAAAAAGCAAAGCCTAGGCAGATGCCGCTCCCTTATCAACTCGTGCAGTTGCTGAGGCGCCCACGTCCAGTAAGCCGCCACGCGGCGCCCAAGGCCGCAGGCTGTTAGGGCCCATGGCGCTTCGCTCTTGCCCTTTCGCCTCCCTGCACGGCCAAGTCCGGGCGCGCCTTGGGCCCGGGGGCTACTGTCGGCATTCTGGGAACAGGGGTCCCCAGACTTGCCTGCCTGCGGCCTGCGGCGTGGCTCAAAAGGGGGCCCAGCACGGCCCATCTTCATCAACACAGACCCAAGACCCTCACGAGGGGCCAAGCCTCGCGGGGCGGACGACACGGAGCTTTCTTAGGCACGACCTCATCAGGCTGGCTCGCGAGGAGGCGGAGAGATCAAGGCGGGGTACCTCACGAGGTGCCCGTGATGCAAGCCATGATGACCAAAGGCGCCAGGCGGGCACCAGCCGTGCAGTGTCCTCCTTTCCTCTTTTGTGCAAAGGGAGCAAGCGCATGCGAGAGCATCAAGCAAAGGCATCCCATTTTGGTGCAACGAGACCAAGACCAGTCCAACGGCAGGAAGGAAGTCATTGTGGAGCCCAAGTCAGCGTCACCACCAGAGCCTTTGGCAGGCGAGGACCAACTTTAGTCAGGATAAGTGTACCAGATGTTCCCCTTCAAAATGGCCAATTGTTGGCGCCCTTCCCGCTCAATATTTGGGAAGAGGCCCAGGGCCTTTGCCTATAAATAAGACTAGCCACCCACATGGTAGGGGGGAAACGAAATCGAAATCGGAGAGAGAATCGAGAAGAGAGAGAGAGAGAGAGAGAAGGGTGACTGAACTCCTCCTAGTAGTTCATCCCCTCAGCCAAGAACAGACCCTCGCGAGGCTGTTCTTCCTTGTATTGCTCATCATCATCAGCCCAACAGGCAATCCACCACACCACACACTGGAGTAGGGTATTACACCACAACGGTGGCCCGAACCAGTATAAACCCTGTGTCTCTTGTGCTGTTCTTTCCATAGCTTAGATCTTAGCGAGTCGGAGGGGTGCAGGTAGGTAGAAGGAGAAATCTCCGTGCGCACCCCAGTGTTCGAACCTCAAGGGTCTGCCGGAACCCGAAATCCGACACTCTCTCCCTTGTTTGTCAGACCCCTCTTGGCCACGTGCTAGGGGTCTTGCCCTCTCAGTTGCAAACAACCACACACTATCTCCTCACCTTTCTTCCGTTGTCGAAGATGCATGTGTGATATGTTTGCATAAGACACACATGTTTTTTCTTGACTTTTATCGAGTGTTGTCCATGTCTCTTTCACACACGCACACACACTTTTTTCACTAACTCTTTCTATTTCACTCTCTCTCTCTCTCTCTCTCTCTCTCTCTCTCTAGTTAGGGACTCTCTCACGTCCATAAGCATATGGATGTTTTGAAAAGTCAAACCTCAAAAAAGTTTGACCAGGTATATGTGGAGAAGAACATTTACATATGGAAAGATCATTAGATTCATCACAACATGTACTTACTTCATACTATCATTTATCTTTGGTATTGTAGATATAAGTACTTTCTTTATAAACTTGGTCAAAGTTTCAAAAGTTTGACTTTAAAAAAATGTTGGAACTACATTATCGAATGGAGGGAGTAGCTCTTTCTCTCTCTCTCTCTCTCTCTCTCTCTCTCTCTCTCTCTGCTATCTCTCATGGGCCTCCCCTCTCACACGAACACTCTGTACCAACGGATTATACGCTCACTGTGTCAGCGTATAGCTCTGTATATTGTTTAGTTGACTGGTCAACTAGTCCACATGCTGCTTTGTCAGCTTGTGTTCTGTATCTTCGTGTGCTGGCCCATGTGGCAGTAGGTGAAAATAAGTAAACTAGAGGCCCATCTGACACGCGGTGAAGTAAACAAAGTTGAAACCACTCGGGGTAGCACCCCGCATGCTAGTAAATTGAGGATGCATTGAGGACACACTTCTTCTGCGTGGAGGACGCACTCACACACAATTCACCACTGCGCGGCGGCATGCACAGAAGGACACACTCGCGCACACCCAGCACACAACACACACCAGCACACGTGTACACCGGCGTCGCCGCTGGTTGACATGGACGGCGAGGTAGCCAACAAGCGGAGGCGGCTCGAGACAAAACCGCATCTGACGAGCCTGGACTTCATCAGCAGCCTCCCCGACGACATGCTGCTGGTCATCAACGGTCTCCTCCCCACCAAATCTGCCGTGCGGACCGCCCTGCTCTCCCGGCGGTGGCGCCCCCTCTAGCGCCGCGTCCCGCTCAAACTCGTCGTCGATAGCTGCCTCTACGATGGGGATTGCAAACTCATGGTCGCAGTCTCCAAGATCCTTTCATCGCACCCTGGGCCAGCCAGATGCGTTGACATCCGCATGTTCGGTACCAACTGCAAGGTCCAACCCAAGTTTGACGAGTGGTTCTTATCCCCCGCCCTAGATCAGCTCGAGGAGCTCAGCTTTGAAGCTGGATGATGTCGCTCTCTGCCGTTGTCCGCGCTCCGCCTCGCGCCAACGCTGCGCCACGCCAGCTTCAGCTCCTGCTATCTTCCCCAGATTAATGTCGCGCCCACCCTTCTTCTCCCTCAACTCAAGCAGCTCGACCTCTTCGACATTGTCATCTCGAAGAAGGCTATGGAGCACCTGCTCTGCAGCTGTACTGTGCTCAAGTACCTTCATCTTGAGTAGATCCACGGGTTCATTAGCCTCCACATCGCCTCGACGAATCTCCGATGGATTTATGTGCCTTGGTGGCCCCGCAACAAGACATCAATTGGGAAGAGATCACTCCAGCTGTTCCATGTTATGGTCATTGAGAATGCGCCTTTCCTTGAGAGATTGCTTGTATCGGATCTAGAAGGTCCAACAAAAATCAGGGTCACTGACGCGCGGAAATTGACAGCGTTGGTGCACTCGTCTGCCAAATTCTCCAAACTCTTTATTGGATCCGTAATCGTTCAGGTACAGCACTCATCTTCTTCTCCGTCTTCTTGAAATTCACATTTTTAAATTTTTCTTTGTATTTAAGACCGTCTTCCAGAAAATGATTCCCACAAGCTTGACCCAGTCTATGCGCACAGTAAAGATCTTGGCAATAAAATCTATCGGCCCCAATCTGGATCAAGTTGTTGGATTCCTTACATGCTTTCCGTGCATAGAGAAGCTACTCATCGAGGTGAAACTTCTTTCCTATTAGTAAACGGTAATCACAACATAGCTCAAATTTTTCGTAATTTTCCCAAATTACGATGACAAGTGTAGTGTTCAAAACTGCATCTACGCACTGCATCGAAAGAAATGTTTTAAGTATTTTTTTCTCACGTGATCACCTGCATCGTTTTTTTGTTGTACTACTATAGTAGCCTAGGCTAGTCATAGTGGAAAGTAACTTAGACTACTCCAGTAACTCTATGGTTACCCTAAGAGCAAGTACTACCTCCGTCCTGGTTTACTCTTCCTATTTTGTAGTATTAAAATTTGACCATAGATTTAACTGACAAACTGTTAATGCATGTCACTAAGAACTATATCGTTGGTTTCGTATTTGAACATAATTTCAAATGGTGTAATTTTTACTGACATGCATTGGCATTTTCTTACATAAATATATGGTCAAAATTTTATACTAAATAAGAGGTAGTAAGAAGTGGGCTATAACGACCCTCCACTATGTAGGCCAAAACACGTGCCAAATTCACTTGTGATGCATTTGGCATCGTTGACCCTCCATTGCTCACCTAGTGCCCCAATCTAGATCACCTACTTTGCTTCGGTGCCAAATTAACTCACGCAATGAAAAAACACATGCGTGGGAGAGAGAGAGGACTGAGGCAATAAAAAACACTTGTTTGGTACAGTGAGAGGCTGGTGTAGTTGGTTTGATTGATTTGTTTATACATGTGGGTCTGTGTGCACAGTGGTGCCAACTCTCTCACATCGCGAGAGCGGTGCCAAAATCTTTTGATTTGGCATCGATGCGTATTATGGCATCGGCCACATAGTGGAAGGCAACAAATGCCCAAGCTCTTCATGTACTCCTAGGTAAATGAGAGGAAAGAGAAAGAGAGAGAGAGAGTGAACAAATATCACTAGCCAGCCAACCCTATCGTATGAGCGAATCATATTGGTACCTCTTGATGACATGGCAATCTTATACAGCCAGCTGCTCTAATATGTTCTCTTCTTTTGCAGATAAAAAAAGACCCGAAAGTGAAAAATGTGCTGCACTATAACAATCTCATCGAATGCCTTGATATCCATCTTATAGAAATTGATTTGATCGACTACCGAGGCAGCACATCTGAGACTAAATTGGCCAGGTTCTTTGTTCTGGAGGCAAGTGTGCTCAAGGTAATGAGGTTTGGCGTTCTCTGGCGCAACAATGAATGGCATGCTGATCACCACAAGCATCTAAGCCTAAATGACAAAGTCTCCGCAGAAGGTGAATTTGTTTTTGAAACATCAAGTGGCCAGAGACTCGAAAACTTATTTTCCCATTAGTGACTTGTCAAGGTGGTGGATTTTAGTTTGTACGATAATGCCACATCCACCTAAAGTAACGAAAGTTCTTACGTAAACTTCCTAGTAATTCCCTCTTCGTAGGTGCAGCATTACTCCTCACATTTGTAATATCAGTTTGAAACTTGTAATATTGACGTGTCCTATTCCTGCATTTTCAAAATCCTACGAATCAAACAGGTCCTGAGTAGGTGATGATGTTGTGCCTGCCATCTTTGACCAATAGCCGTCGGATCTAGATCTGACGCATACAAACCAAACTTCTCTAGTTTTGCAAAAAGATGCCCGCACTTGTTCCCTATTTACAAACAACTCCTTGTATCTCACAATCAGCCTTATCTCCTCCCCACCACATCTAGAAGGCCATGGAAAAATCTGGCGCGATGGCCGCTGCTGGCGCCGTCCACCCCCCAATCTTGGTGTTCCGTGCAATGCACGGGCATCTACGCATGGGAAATTATGTCGAACACGACTAGTTGTAAGCAGGCTAGGTCTACAGCCATGATGATAGTGACTTCAGACAGTGAGGCTGACTATGGTATGCTGAACACGGAGCCTATACTCAAGTGTCATCTCCAGCGTAGGGTCTTGTCACTTCACTGTGAGGAGCAGCACGTAATAATTTGACCAACGGGTAGTACAGTGCTACTACATTGGTAGTACTACTACTACTAGTACTAGCACCACCATCTGGATTTAGTAGTACTACCACGTACATCTAGATTTAGTATTTGACTAGCAATATCTAGTAATGCATGTCACAAAAAATGTACTACTCCCTCTGTAAATAAATACATGGTGTATTGTTTTATTCCTATTGGCGAGGTAACTTAATGTCTTTTTGCTACTTAATAGGATTACATGCAATGAACTAACCACTACATGTGATGTTTGGTAGTCTCAAGTCATTGAAAGCATGCACGGGCACGGAGGGGGACGCAGCTTCATTGACTTACTGCACCTGCCTTCGGGTGTATGACACATGGGCCCAACGGGTGGCTGGCCAACCTGTCATACAGCCAAAGGCAGGTGCAGTAGAGGGGCGAGGAGTAGATGGCCAACATGCATGCAAATTCAACGCAATCTGCACTTCTCATATAAAGGCTCCCGCTAGTCCAATCTACGAAATCCTACGCACCTACGCACCCAAGGGCAAGAGTGATCACTCCAATCGCAAGATCATTTGACTGGAAGCTAGACCCATGGAGGCAATGAGCGCGAGCATCAGCCGGCTGTGCCAGATGGTCCACGATGCCGGCCTGCGGCCCAGCACCGAGGAACGTCTCTAGGTAGTGCTTGAGGCCGCCAGGGCGAGGGGCCGCTTGGACGACAGCTTCGTCTCCTTGTTCGATGAGGTCCTTGTCGACTTCCTCGACAAGTTCACCGTCATCAAGAAGCTCGCAGACGACCTTGACGTACGCCTCCAGCCCACGCGCCCAGGCTCTGTGAAGCCTGCCACCCTTAATAGCCTCTATGGTGACAACCTCTTCGACGCACTGGTGGCCCTATGACTGCCCGCTGTCGCGTCGAAGAATGTCCACCTCGAGGTCGCGCTCGCCACGCAGCGCCTGGCGCAGCAAGACACCATCGACATAATCACCCACGTCTACGTGCAAATCATCCACAAGGACTACTACATGCAAGAGGAGGACGATAGGACGCTTGCCTTCTTGGACCGCAGGGCAACCTTGGACGGCATTGTTCAGAAGCATGTTGAGCTTGCCGCCAACGCCGCTGCTCCTCACACGTCGGTTGGTGACCCGGTGCACTAGGGCATGAGGATGTTGTTGATGGATCTGTATGTATCTTTATCTTTCCGTCAAATCCATGTAGTAGTATATGGTACTACTAGTAATTATCTTACCTTTCACAACAACTTCATAATTTTCCTACGTACTCCATGCATGAACCGCGCTGGAACCAAACTTCTCATTACTCTAGGGAAAATCGTTATTTCTATTTATCGGTCGCCCCATGGAGCAGAACAAAATTTTACAAGTTACAAGTTCAAAAGGAAAAGCCTGCCGTGTTCGCATCGCACCCCCATACAGTTTGTCTGGCACGCCGCTCAAGGGGGAATGCGTGTTGTGTTGCATTTTCACTTACAAGTGGGACCGCAGTTGAGCAAACCGACTATCGGCAAACCCCCACCCCGCCCACCGCACGATGGCTGAGAAAACAGGAGGGAGAAGAGATGGTTGTAGCTAGCACAGACTCTAAGAAAATTGGTGTCGGATGGGACTTGTGTGGGTGGCGTGTGCCGTACTGCTA
Organism: Triticum dicoccoides; assembly: GCF_002162155.2. Lineage (NCBI taxonomy): Eukaryota > Viridiplantae > Streptophyta > Magnoliopsida > Poales > Poaceae > Triticum > Triticum dicoccoides. The sequence goes on along the minus strand of NC_041382.1, from coordinate 177,816,277 downwards.
GACATGAATGCTAGTTATGGCCCATGCCACCCCACTATATCGAGGTATTGGTTACGTAGAACAAATTTCCTGGAGTCCATGCTCAGCCCTCCTCTATCTCTCTTCTCAGCCAGCCAGCAGACGCGCAGAGCCCATCTTCTGTTTGCTCATATGCGGTCCCACATGTCAGTGAAAACGCAAGAGGAACCATTGAACCTACACATCTTTCACCTCGACGTGCTGGTGATGAAAAACAAATCCAATAAAGATCTTCGGTGGCCGCTTTTGGAGTTACTCAAGAGTAGTAATATTCTATTTATAGTTTAACCCAAGATGCACATCATGTGGCTTCACCTACCACTCTATTTTCTTGCATGCAACGACCTGGATGCTGGATGTCCCATGTGTCGGCAAAAGGAGGAAGAACTCTACCAAAACTTTGGTTGTGCTCTCGGATTAGACTAGTTGTGCTAACTTAAAATTTTATTGTGTAGAATGGATGCAAGTTTTGGTATTGGGAAGAAGAGTACAATGATATATTGATAGAGCGCAATTTAGTAGATGTTCTAGCACTTTTAGCTAGCATAGAGGCTTAGAGATGAGACTAGTGCACTTGTTGATAGAATAGAGGCTAGACACGTCTACTTCTTTACAGTCGAAGAAGAAAGAAGCACGCAGGATCAAGCCTCTGCAGATCAACAATGAATGTATCGAGAAGGCACTAATCTAACTTACAGGAGCAGTTATGGAAGTTGGATATCTTCTAAAATGTATTCTTGTGGTTCTTGTTTTTCTAGCAAAATTTTGGTGATGTATTTCCATGTACCAAAAAATCAATGATGAAAAAAGATATGTGTTTGCAAAGAAAAATGTACGCGGTCGGGATGCGTCCGCGCGTTCGGCGCATAGCCACTACATCCGAGAAATGGGCCGGACACGACCCCATTGCCCTACCCAAACGGACAGAATCCGGGCAAAATGGAGGTCCGTTTGGGGTCGTGCATTGGAGATGGCCTTACAAGTGGGACCGCAGTTGCGGAAACCCACTATCGGCAAACCCCCACCTCGCCCGCCGCGCGATGGCTGAGTTAGAGAAACGATGAGGTTGAAGAGATTGTTGTAGCACGGACTCCAACAAATATGTTGTCAGATGGAAGTCGTGCTGGTGGCATGTGCCGTACTCCTGGATCTGAATGCTTGCTCTGGCCCATGCCACCCTACTACTCCTACTACTTATAGTAGTAGTATCGAGGATTCGAGGTGCTGGTTACATATAGCGAACACATTAACATATGGCCCACCTCACACTGTGGCCAAATTTCCTAGAGTATGTGCTAGGTTAAAAAGTGTTCTTTATGAGGATGGGTGGCTGGTCTCAAGTCTAAAACTTTTTGTATTACGTACGTAGATGTAGAGATAGTGCATCATGTGAAGCTACTACAAATAGTGTACTATTGTTGATTGGCCTCATCTGATAACATGTTGCAATGCACGTACAATTATGTATTCGAAAAATATTTTTTGCCTCGTCGTAGCACCCACTCAGAGAAGAGACTCGAAAGCCATTCATAAATTTAGTAAATTTATCATAGGCATATGATTTTATTACACACAACAGGTCATCAACCCACAACGACAACGAGGATACATTATAAATACTAAAGTTTTCATCACACAACAAATAACAAGCAATGAAATGAACTTCAACTCAACCAATCCTCGGCGTTGGAAACACTTGCTTTGAACCACAAGTGATTCTCTGGGAATGGCCAGCTACTGTCAATCTCGAGACCAATGCAGGACTGATCATTCAGGCTGAAGCAACCTACTATATCACGACCAGGGTAGGGAACCACTGCAATGTCCAGCGTATAGATACAGTTGCTTCTCATAAATGGTAGTAACGTTGTGTCAACAGCAGTTGGATCGCCTTTCGCCATCATTGGATAGTTTTGTCCCAGGAAGAGCGAGTTTGCTCCAAGACTATCAATACGGTACCAGGGAGAAGGTGTTGGCGCTAGCACAGTAGTATCCTTCCCGAATACCATACAACAGGTGTTGGAATAGGTCCGGAGAGTGCGACCATGGGAGACAACACCTGCGTCCTTAGTAGTAACATCAACAGTGGGCTGTATATAGACAAGAAGGAGTGATCCATCGGAACTTGCCAGGTGCCACTGAGTATATCGGCCCTCCTCGTCCTCAACTCCCCCTTGGTTATAAAAATTTTCAAGTATAGGTGGTGGAATGTCCACAGGACCTTGGAAACACAAGAAGAAGGTTAATTAGTAGAGAAGGCAAACTTGCTAACTCGCATGCATGTGGATGAACAATTATAATTACGGTGGAAGACAAACGTACCGAAACTACGAGGATCCAATGCAAAAACAGTGCCACGAGTGGTCGCAGCAAACACAAGACCCTCGTATTCAATTGCATCACAGTACACATCCGTGTATAGAAACTAATTTTTGAGCAATATCCATCCAGTCGAACCACGACGGACGGCAACAAACTTGTCGAAGATAGCAACAACTTGATAGTTCTTGTAATCCCAAGAGCGGTTGGGAACTCAAGAAGTTGCTATCTTCTGTAGATGACAGTCACCATGATCATATTTGAACGTACATAGATCATCTGTATGCTCAACCTCAGGGCACTCAGAGATTTTTGGAAGTGGAATCCGCTAACGAGTGTACACATTCACAAGTTACCACTCGCAATTGTACCCAATATAAACAACCCAATATCCATTTGCGCCTGCCCAAGCCTTGCCCTCAAGCGATGGCATCTTAACATCATACATATCATTATCAAGCGGCATCAACTTGCACAAGGCGAGGCTTCCCTCGTCCCCGCACCAGTCAGCAGTGTCACGGCGAAGAAGATAGGGGAGATCAAACCGCCCTTGGACCCTTGGGTTCCTTGTAATGATGTTATTAGTTGAGTCGAGAATGTTCTTGAACAAACCTGCCATGCTAGCCGAGGTGATGACATCGCACCGATCAATGAGTTCCCCCACCACGTCATCTTTCAGATCGGGGCAAGAATAACAGGGTCGTTTCCAGCCTGTTCCCTCCATGGAGAAGACGATCGAACAATGGCAGAAGGAAGGGTGAAGGAAAATGGAGGAGGGAGGAAGAGCGTGCGACAACAGTTCCAAATCGAGAGGGAAAGGCGAAGAGTCAGTGGACAGTTACCAGTTTTCCATGGTACACGAAGAGGCGCCTCGGCCTACACGTCCTTTCTGAAATTGTACAAAAGGACTCGCCATCGTCTCACTGACATGTTGGAACGAGACCACATGTCAACGAAACATGGTGTGTAATTTCTCGTGCAAAATGCGATCTGGCTGCGTTGGCCCGAAGTTTTGTATTATTTCTCGACTTTATTTTTTTAATGGCGTGCCGTTCAGTTTTGAAGAACGACTAACTGGTATTGTTTGCAGATAAAATATAAACTACTCTACCACTACTCCACCTCTAGTACTAGTAGTATAAAAAGATATATAGGCTAGAGCTTCAGAGATTTCTTGCTAAGGGCTGCCCACTTGCTTCTCACACTATCACCCTCTCTCCAGATCTAGAAAAGATGGCCTCTCTCTCCCTCCTCACCGGTGGTCACAGATCCGCAGGGGAAGAAAAGGACGTGCAGCATTGACGCACTCGTTGTCGGCGAGCGAGGTCACGCACTAACGACAAGGCCATCCTCTTAGACCTAGCGCCTGCGCGGGATGGCCTCCGTCCCCAAGCTCGTTGCCGTAGTGCATGCAGAGGACGACGACCACGAGCGAAGCCACTTCCTGCCAACCCTCAGGTATGCTACCTCTTTTCAAACCATACCCTTGTTCTATTGCCCCATCTGCCATGTCGCTGCATGTGGATCTTTTTCCACTCCACCATCTTCCCAATTTGCTATCCTCTGCTCTGCTGGTCACGCAGACAAAAACCTTAATTTGCACTATTAAAGGAAACCCTACTTCATGCAGACTGATCCATGTCTGGGTTGAATAAGGAAAGGAAGGGAGACTATACTGTCCAAGAGAGTAGGCGTCGAACCCACATCTAGGTTGAAAAGGGGAAATCAGTAGCTTAGGAATGAGTCTCGTGTCTCTTGGTTGAAGAAGGGTAGAAAGGCATGACAACACAATAGAGAATGACCAGGTCGATCGGTTTGTTGTCCTCACATAGGAAAAAGGTGGCTAAACATAACAAAAATGGGACGTAATCCACATATGCTACCTGGATATTTGTTGCTCTGGGCAACCATACCTCCCTCACCAGTCTATGCGTCCGTGGAGGTACATCATACTGGTGCGCTCACTGTCCGAATGGGCCTCCCATGCTCTTATTGTTACTTTTTTGCTGTTAGTATAACGCCAGCAGTCAAGTCAAGCAATGCTACTGCTAAAGTGATGCCACATTTAACTAATGCCGCACTCAGTCTAATGCCACCGATAAATTTAAGCAATGCCATTTAATGTCACTGGATTATTTCAGTGTTACACTACCGGAATCAGCTTCTTTGCCATCCGCCATGGCGGACAACAAAGGCATGGATCACGGACGACAAAGTGTCCAGATGAACACCTGCCAGCAAAGGCCTTCTTTGCCGTCCGCTTCCTGGAAATAGGCGGCAAAGGATTTTGCCGTCCGCCATCCGAGGCCAGCAGATGGCAAAGACAACGGACGGCAGTGCGGTGGCGTGAGTGCCGTTAGGGGGTTAACGACGCTCTTTGTCGTCTGCCAGCGGACAACAAAGAGTCAAAGCTCTTTGCCGTTCGCTAATAGACGGCAAAGAGCTCAGCTAGGCAGTACTGGGAAGCTGCCATGTGGCCAGCTATGCCGTCCGCTGGCAGATGGCAAAGTGATTTGAATCTTTGTCGTCCGCTGGCAGGCGACAAAGTGACCAAATAGGCATCCAGCATTCCCAGGTTGTATAGGTAGCTGCCACGTGTCCTCTTTGTCGGCTGCTAGCAAATGGCGATGCTCTTTGTTGTCTGCTAGCGGACGGCAAACAGGCTACATATCCCTTGTTTTTATTGGAATCCATTTAATTTCACAGGAATTCACACACAGATATACATATTTTTTTTTCTTCACATGCACAGCAGACATATGATGTATCCAACACATAGCTCCATCCATGACAACATACATACATAATAAGAAACAGAGTACCATCCATACATATTACAGTAACATCACAATGTTCATCCAACACATTGTTCCATGCATCCATATAACAAGTTCCACATTTTTTAACGATACAAACGAAAAAAAGAAAAGGGAAACAAGCACTCCATCCATGCAAGCTTCCATATAGTGAATTAAATCTGCAAAATGGGAAGCAAGAAAGTTAGAAGAAGAAGACCAGAATCAGAAGAAGAAGAAGAAGAAGAAGAAGAAGTAAGCATACCTAGGTAAAATGGAGCTAACCTAGCTAATTGTGCCATTTTTGAGTGAACTAAGCATATTATGCCATTTTTGATATAACTTAGAGCTAACTTCATTTTGGAGAAGAAGAAAACTAGAAGAAGAAGAAGAAGAAAACTAGAAGAAGAAGACTAGAAGAAGAACTTCTTCTTCTTTTCTTCTTCTTCTTTTTCTTCTTCTTCTTTTCTTCCTCTTCCTAGATTTTCTTCATCATCTTCTTCTTCTTGTTCTTCTTCTTCTTCTTCTTGTCTTCTTATTCTTCTTCTTCTTCTTCTAGTCTTCTTCTTCTTCTTCTTCTTCTTCTTCTTCTTCTAGTCTTCTTCTTCTTCTTCTTCTTCTAGTCTTCTTCTTCTTCTTCTTCTTCTTCTAGTCTTCTTCTTCTTCTTCTAGCTTCTTCTTCTTCTTCTTCTTTTCTTCCTATTCCTTCTTTCCTTCCTCTTCCTTGATTTTCTTCATCTTATTATGTCATTTGTGGACTAAATAGGCTAAATTATGTTATAAATGGACTAAACACGCTAAATAAGAAGAAAAATACTGTTATCATGGAGGTGTAGGAATGGGCGGGGCCACCCCAGTGCCAGACGGAGGTGAAGGACTGGTCGGGGTTCCGGCATTGGCAGAAGGAGTGGTCGATGCTTGTCGGGAGCCATGCTGCACAAAAGATCATTTCCAATAATGTCTCGTTAGCTAGTTCACAAACTGAAATGTGAATAGTAGTAAGCAACGACCATTTAAATCAAACTCATCTTGGTCGTCGAAGCAATCTGGGGCATTGGCGGAGGGGACTGACCATTTTTCTCGCACATGGTCTGCACATTTGGTTCTCATGAGTCAGTCATATTAGATAGTAATGCGAACATTACGTGCATGATTGGGCTAATATGCACAAGAAAGGTACCATGATGAGCTTGTATAGGGCCCGGTTAGTGCTGTCGTTCCAGTTCCTCTCCTCCTCCAACAGCTTAGTCGTCATCTCCTCCATCTCCTTTTGTGCCTCCCTTTTTGCCTCCTCCACAAGCTCCTTCATCTTCAATCTCTCTTTCTCAACAATAGCCCGCAACACACCACTCCTCATTAGCATTGTAATCATCGATGGACACACACACAATGTAATGGAGGAAAGGTGAGAGAGTCTGTATAACTAACCGCCATGGCGATCTCCATGGGCATGCACGAGGCGTTATCTCAGGATCAGAGCTACTCAGGCGCTTCTTGATCCGCGGGAGAGTCTTAGGACAATGTATTAGTCCATCACCAATGGCTAGAGAGCCATAGGACCTCCCGCCACCAGATATCATCACCAGCTCTATATCAAAAGGATCCTGGCTCGGATTAAAGTCCTCCCCTTTCCTTGCCTTCCCCTCGTGTCTCTACTTTACAAGCTTGTGGTGGGAGGTCTTGTTGTTGAAGCTCTTTGGATCATCTAGGTCAGACTCCGTGAATGGCTTGGCCTTCTTGTACGGGGCCATATGGGCCATGCCATAGAGGTCGAACAGACCTGGCACATGCTTCTTGTGGTGGTGCACCTGAGAGAGAGGAACAAAATATTAGTTAAGGGCTCAACCTAGCATGAAGAATGATATTGCTATGTAAATAGGTCATTTTGGAGGTAACCAAGATTATTATGCCATTTTTGACCAAAGTATGCTAATTATATCATTATTGAGCTATCCAAGGTTATTATGTCATTTTAGAGCTAACTATATCATATTTAGGCATTCTATAGAGCTATCCAAGGTTATTATGTCATTTTAGAGCTAATTAAGTCATGAATGAACTAGCTAAGATTAGTTTAGGTCGTTATTGAGCTATCGAAGGTAGTTATGCCATTTTTTAACTGACTAAAGCATATTAAGTCATTTTATAGAGCTATCTAAGGTCATTATGTCATTTTAGAGCTAAATATGTCATAAATGAACTATCTAGCATGAAGAATGAATTGCATGAATCATGTAGCAAACCACATACCCAGTTATCCCCATACTCAAACAGGTTGGAGCTCCCTTGATGGTGTGGCACACCTTCCATTTGGTCGCACTTATCCTTGGCCCTTTGGTGTTTGACTTTCCATTGGGCAGAGCACCATGCATCCACCAACGCCTCCCAACAGTCCATATTATCCACACACCATCTCGGGGGCACCTAAGTGAGTCAAGAGAAATTTCAGCGCTATGCCTACGAATCAAATCAAGAAAATTAAGTTCAAGGCCTTAAGAATAGGTAATTACCTGCATGTACTTCTCCTTACTCAGAAACTTGTCGCGACACTTCTGCTTGCCCCTCCTAATACCCTTCGAGGCGTAGTAGTCTCGAACGGCCTGCACCCGAGCCTCGTGCCTTAAGTTCTGAAGTAGGCGCTTGCACTCGTTTTCGACAACCATACACGTGGCCTCCTGCTCTCCCTCTGAAACCATGTGGAAGGTCTGCAATCAAACAAGACAACACTAATTAGTACAATCACTAAGTAGTGTTGATTTTTAATTCCGTAAAGGAGGAATTACCCAAAACCGATGGAACACAATGTCGGCCACCGCCTCGCACAAGACACCGTCGACCCTCTCCTCCGGCGAGGCCGGGGCAACCAAGTACAGCTCCCATGTCAGTGCTAGCTATGGAACCTGACCCTCACCGGGCAACGTGACCCACCCAGGGAAGTGCTGCCGCCAAAGCACACCAAGGACCTGGTTGGGCCTACGGGAACCACGGGGGCGTACCCAGCCCCTGCAGTATGACAAGGCCAACGCATTAGATATTAATTTGAAGGAACATGAAGGAAAAGGGTTAAAAATAGCAAATGCACTTACTTCAACCCTTTAGGCGCAATCAACCACCTCTGGTCGGGGGTCGTCGGCACGGGTGGGAGCTTTGTACAACCACGCTTGTAGACCTTCTTGCCCTTCTTAACGAGCTTGTCGTTGCTGTAGCTATCATCTGAAAAGATGTCCTTGCTACCATCCTCCGAGCCACTAGCCTCCGGAGTCTCGTGGGCCGAAGACCCCGTGACCGGAGTCTTCTGGGACGAAGACCCCATGACCGGAGTCTTCTGAGACAAGACTCTGGGACTGGACTCACGTGGGGCGAAGGATCGGCGACCCGAGTCTGGTGGGGGCAAGGATCAGCGACCGGAGGCTCATGGACCGGAGTCCAAGACGGGTCCACGTCAGACGGAGCACTCATGTGGTCGGGTGAATCAGCTGAGGGTGGCAGCAAGGAAGGCGCAATAGCCTTCCTACCTCTCTCGCTGCCACTTCCAACTCTAGCAAGCTTCTTTGTCCTCCCCCGACCTCTCCCAGCCGAAGAAGAAGCGCCCACCACAGTTGTTTGCATACTGTCTAGCAGCGCTCTCCGGAGGGGCTGGGCTGGAATAATGGAACCACCCCTCCTAGTAGCGCTCGTAGGAGGATCGGGGCGCTATGGACCCTTGCCCACCATCCTGTCAACACCTACAATGACAAAAAGTAAACGAAATTAGTACAACATAAAAAAATTTGGATACCTGACATGAGCATAATAATATGTATATAATTTAAGTGTATCATAATAAAAATACACCTGGTCAACACAAATATATATGGGGTCGGGGTGTGGTGTCGGGGTGTCGGGGTCGGGGT
>NC_041382.1:177788465-177805971 GCF_002162155.2 Triticum dicoccoides | reverse complement strand
GGGCGCTAGGCGGTGGTGGCGACGGGGCCATAAGGCTCCGGGGTGGCGAGGTGGTGCTGCGGCGGGGTGGGGTGGCGACAGCGTCCGGGCGGCGACGGTGTTCAACGGCAGCGTTCCGGGCGCGGGCGCGGTAGGTTGGGGGCACGGGCGCGGTTGAGTTGGGAGAGAGGGGAGAGAGAGGGGGGTGGGGCCGGAGAGACAGAGAGCGAGCATAGGAGGGGGGAGACGGCCGTTAGCTGGGCCATTTCTTTGTCGTCCGTGAGCGGACGGTAAAGACCAAGCTGGCGGCAAAGAACCTAACCTAGCCACGCCGTGCCCTGTGGGGCCCACTTGGCCCTTTGCCGTCTTCCTTCTAGCTATTTGCCGCCAGCTGGCTGACGGCAAAGAAACAGCGGACGGCAAATAGACTTTTTGCCATCTGCACATTCTTTGACATCCGCTATGTGGAAGAGGACGGCAAAGAGGCTCTTTGCCGTCCGCTGGCGGACAGCAAAGAGGTGGCAGACGGCAAATTACCAGATTCCAGTAGTGTTAGCTGTTGATTGTGGATGTATTAAAGATTTTTCAGCTAAGGCATTCTAATGCTATTGCACAGCCAGTATACCAACAATGAAATTGTTACTACCTTCAGATTTTGCACTGTTAATGCTTATAGATTACATACCTCACTGTCATGAGATAAGTTAATTTTTTTGTACGGTGTTGTAGGATCGAAAGTATGTCTAGAGGGGGGGTGATTAGACTACTTGACCAAATAAAAGTCTATCCTTTTCCCAATTTTAGTCTTTGGCAGATTTTAGCTATCTTAGCACACGTCAAGCAATCTTAACACAATTCAAGCAAGTATGCAAAGAGTCTATGAGAAGTGGAAAGTAAAGCATGCAACTTGCAATAATGTAAAGGGAAGGGTTTGGAGAATTCAAACGCAATTGGAGACACGGATGTTTTTGTCGTTGTTCCGATAGGTGGTGCTATCATACATCCACATTGATGGAGACTTCAACCCACGGAGGGTAACAGTTGCGCGAGTCCACAGAGGGCTCCACCCACGAAGGGTCCAGGAAGAAGCAACCTTGTCTATCCCATCATGGCCATCTCCCACGAAGGACTTGCCTCACTAGCGGTAGATCTTCACAAAGTAGGCGATCTCCTTGCCCTTACAAACTCCTTGGTTCAACTCCACAATCTTTGTCGGAGGCTCCCAAGTGACACCTAGCCAATCTAGGAGACACCACTCTCCAAGAAGTAACAAATGGTGTGTTGATGATGAACTCCTTGCTCTTGTGCTTCAAATGATAGCCTCCCCAACACTCAACTCTCTCTCAGGATTTGGATTTGGTGGAAAGATGATTTGAGTGGAAAGCAACTTGGGGAAGGCTAGAGATCAAGATTCATATGGTAGGAATGGAATATCTTGGTCTCAACACAAGTGTAGGTGGTTCTCTCTCAGAAAATATAGGTTGGAAGTGTAGGTATGTTCTGATGGATCTCTCCTTTAATGAAGAGTGGGTGGAGGGGTATATATAGCCTCCACACAAAAACTAACCGTTACACATAATTTACCAATCTCGGTGAGACCGAAGTGACAAACTCGGTCGGACCGATTTAGCAAACCTAGTGACTGTTAAGGTTTTTGTCAGGACCCCGACTCAATGCCACATCGATCTAGCATGTAACACCTCATATCACTTTGCGGCCTCACGCACGGTATCCCCACGGGTGTCGCCTTACCTTTGCCCGGGAACGTTTGCGCATTTTGGCACACATATGTGATGGTGTCGCTAGCATCCATATGATAAAGAGCCCGGGCTGACATGGCTAGTCGTAAGCCCAAAGTGGCACTAACTTACAGGGACAGGCATCCATGACCCAGCATCGAACGTGTCGGTCATCAGCGAGTGAATCCAGGCTGTAGCACTGGGCTAACAGGACTCCGGTGAACCGGGCTGTAGCGGGCTAGCAGGACTCCGGTATTCATCACGTGACATTTCCCCGAAAGGACAGACACAGGATCGAAGAAGGACACATGCCGGCCAGCCTAGGTGTTCCGGAGCAGTAGCAAGCTACCAGGGCTCAGTGGAAGCACTAGGAGGCATTTCCCGGTAAGAGAGACTACTAAGGATAAACAACTAGATAGTCAGATCCCACACATAGCAATACACATTACACGTACGCATAACATGCAAGTATGTGTTGTACAACATGGCATCACATCATAACTCAACAACTCAAATAGATAAAGGCTCAGAAGAGCCATCATAGCATTTATTTCAAACAGGGGTCACAAGACCCATCATACAGAGCATATAAGCAACAAGCGGAAGCATTACATGTCTGGGTACAGACATCTACAAATGAAAAAGGCTGAAGAGCCTGACTAACTATAACGTCCGACCAAGATCGTAGCTGAGGTACAAGCTACTTGTCGAAGTCCACGAGAGCACTAATAAGACCGAAGTCTCCACTGCAAAAACATAAATGAAGCAACATGAGTACAAAGGTACTCAGCAAGACTTACATCATATCCTAGCATACATGCATTTGTATCAAGAGGGTACTGTGGGGTTTAGTTGCAGCACGCCAGCTTTGACTCTGTGGCTATCCTGTTCTACGACTACCAGAAACTCTTGAGGTGAGACAACGTACACGAGTCCACTAATCACCACACAATACATTACTATGGATTCATCCCCGTCTCCCTACGAGAAGGCCATCCATAGCACTCACACTTGTCTTGAGCATTTTATAGTATCCACTTCAAGTTGTCTATGTACCATGTAAGCATCCAAGAAGACCATAACCGCGGACCCGGCTATTCGAATAGATCATGTTAACCCTGCAGGGGTGTACTTCTTCACACACGCTCTCGCCACTTACCGCCATGTACACGTCATGTATCTCGGCAACCTTCAAGCGGAAGCCTGGCGAGGGTGTCGGCCACGACCTGACTAACCACACAAGACTTTAATCCAGGTTTATCGCCTATTCAGGTTCCATCCGCAAGGAGATCCGGCCGGTGTTTCACTCACGGCCCCAAATGATGTGTACAGGGTTCCCAAGCCCACCTCGCCGGATGGATCTACACTTGGTACACCGTGCCACTTGTGCCTAGTCTGTCCCAAGCCCACCTGGCCGGGTGCCACTTGGTAGACTACTAACACTGCCTACAAACACCAGAAACTAGTTGCGACTCCTAGACAGAGATCAAGTTGGTTAATAAGTCGAGAGGGCTTGGAGCGCCCGGAGCCCAATGTGTGGTAGTATCGAGTCATTGGACAACATACATAGAACTCAGTGCTTAAGGACGGTTCTAGTGAGACAACCCACCATGTACTCCTACATGGCCTCTCACCGCTACCTTTACCAAATCGTGTTCACACACTTAACTCTCAGCACCAGAACATATCGTAACACTCCAATTCATTCCCAATGAATCAGACCTGACACAACTCTAAGCAATAGCAGGCATAGCATGGTAGGAACACAACAATGGCTTCAATCAACTCCTACACATGCTAGTGGGTTTCAACTATTTACTGTGGCAATGACAGGTCATGCAGAGGAATGGGTTCAACAACCGCAGCACAAAGTAGCAGATGAATCGTTGTTGTCCTAATGCAATAACTGAGAGCAGGAGCGAGAGAGTAGGGTTTTATCGAAATGAACAAGGGGGTTTGCTTGCCTGGTAGATCAGCAAGGAAGGCACTGCTTCATAGACAGGCACTCTGGAACAGACTCCGGAGCAGGACCTATCGAGAAGGAACAGTGTCGGCAATCAAAACACAATCATATGCAACAATATGATGCATGAACATGGCATGTAGATGTGATGCTGTTTGAGCTAATGCAACTAGTAATCATTTGGTTTGAAGTCCATTTGAACCAAAGGTTCAAATGCATCTCCAAATTAAGCTCCTATATATGCCATAATGTGTTTTCTCATATTCAGCATGTATAAGTTGGTTTGTCATGCATGAAACTAGTACAGATGGATAGATTACATTTTTTTGATAATTTTTCATATATAAATTATTTTAATCTGAGCTACGGTTGAATTGTTATGAATTTTTGAAGTTTAAAACAATTTCTGGAATTTCCTGATTTAATTTAAATCCAGAAATCATATTATTGCGCCAGCATGACGTCATCACTACATCAGCGGGTCAACGCGGCTGTCCAGGTCAAATCTGACACATGGGGTCCACCTGACAGTGTCATGATTAAGTAACAGAGGTTAATTAAATTTAAACTAATCCTAAACTAAAATTAGCAGGGACGGGCCCCACTTGTCATTGAGCCAGGGGAGGTCAAACCCCCTGGTCAACTGGGCTAACACGCCGGCGTTTAGCCGCCGGTGGCAGCAAACGCGGCGGAGGGCGCGGGATTGCCACTCCGGCGCCCAATCGAGCCGCGGAGGGCACGCGCGGGAAGCTGGGGCTCGCGCGCATCCGCTGGTGCCCTCCGTTTCGCCGGAGACGGCCTAAATCGACGGCGGCGACCACTTGGGCGGCGGCCGGGGTTCAGGCGCGAGCGGGATCGGCCTGCGGGGCACGGGGAGGCCACCTGAGGGGCTCGGCGGCACCCTCGTGGCACCGGGAGCACGATGGGATGCTCGGTTTGGACGGAGGCGGGCCGGGACGGCGACGGCGACATGGACGGCGGCGAGAGGCTCCGGCCGTGGTGGGGAGGAGGGCTACAGTGTGCGGGCAGTTAAACGGAGAGGGGGAAGCGGTGGTGGAGCTCACCGCGGTTGCAGCGGCAGTCGAAGCGGGCTCGGGGACGCACTGGTGCGGCCGGAGCATCGACGGGGATCCACGGCGGCCGGCGATGAAAAAGACGACGGCGACGGCTCCACGGGGCGTCCGGAGAGGCACGGCTTGACGGAGAGGTGGTGGGCGACGTGGCGGGGTCCGTGGACTCTACGGAGGGGCGAGGGGACGGCGGGGAGCGCGTCAGTGGTGAGCTGCGGCGGCGGCGGTGCTTCGGGTGAGAGAGAGGGAGAAGGGGAAAAGCACGGGAGAGAGGGGGGGTGAGGCCAGGGGATCGGGGCGGCACCGAGAAGAAGCGTCGCGGCGTCGCGCTGACAGGGTAGGCAGGCAGGCGAGCTGGTGGCGTGGCGCTCCGCCCGTGCGCGCGCGTCGGCCACACGCCTGGCCGACTGGCGCCAGGAGGACGACATCGGTGGTGGGCTGGGCTAGCTTGCTGGGCCAGAGGCGCCAGGTAAGAAGCCCAGGTAAGTCTCCCTCTTTTATTTTTTTTATTTTTCTAATTTTCTGACATTTGTTTTGATTTAATTAAAATATTAAATCATTTTATTTACTTATGCCATTTTTTATGGAAGCTAGTTATATTATTCCAGAGCTCCTTTATAAATGGCATAATTTTTGGACATATATTTTATATATATAATTTTATATATCCAAGGCAAATAATTATTGGTTTAATCCAAATGGCCAGAATTAAATACTTATGAGATCCTAAAAATATTGGTTTGATTTTTATCTCTGCCCAATATTTTCAGAGAGCAACATGAGCATTTTCTTGGACCCTTTTGGAGAAATTTTTATTTGGGTCATTTTTTAAAAAAATGATTCTGAGGGTTCCACCAATCCTCATTTCAAATTTAAATGAAATTTAAACATGATGCACAATGACTAGCTAGTCTAGGTCATACCAGAACTAGGGATGTGACAGTTTTCGCTGGGACTGAGATGCAATTCAGTAGGACCGATATGGTTAGGGTTAGGGCATAACGTAATCTCGGTGTGACCGATTACACAAACTCGGTGGGACCGATTTTGGTAATAAGCTAACCAGAGAGTTGGTCAGGTAAACTCGGTGGGACCGATCGCTCATTTTAGTGAGACCGAATACGAAGGGAAAACAGAGAGTTTACATTGCAATCTCAGTGGGACCGATCACTCATTTCGGTGGGACCGAAACGTTACGAAGGGAAACCGAGAGATTACAACCCCATCTCGGTGTGACCGAAATCCCTATCGGTGAGACCGATTTGCCTAGGGTTTGTGGCAGTGGCTATGACATTTGAAACTCGGTGGCGCCGGATAGAAAGAATCGGTAGGGCCGAGTTTGACTTTTGGTTTAGGTCATATGTGGATGTGGGAAGGTAGTTGAGGGTTTTGTAGCATATCACTAAGCACTATGAAGTAAGAAACTCATTAAACAACACCTCATCCCTCCTTGATAGTATTGGCTTTTCCTATAGACTCAATATGATCTTGGATCACTAAAATATAAAATGTAGAGTCTTCAGCTTTGAGCTTGAGCCAATCTTTTTGTCCTTAATATTTTGATGGGTCCACATTCCTCATCCATGCCATGCCATACATTGAGCTTTTCCTGAAATATTAATCTTGGAATAGCATTAGCTCAATGAGCTATATGTTGTTAGGAATTACCAAAACCACCTAGGGATAGTTGCACTTTTAATCTCCCCCTTTTTGGTAATTGATGACAACATGTAGATCAAAGCTTCGACAAATGATAATAAGAGTGAAAAACATTGTCGTTTTGAGAAGTATGTGAAAAGCAAGAGCTCCCCCTAAATTTGTGCATAGTTTATGGTTTGCTTTGGACTGCAAATGCACAAAGAGTTAGGCTCATGGGTTACTCTTCCATGTCACATACATCTTGGTGGAGCGCTCAAAAGATACTAATTAAATACATGCACTCATCACCAAGCAAAGTGAATGATCAAATAGGGATAAAATGATAATATCATCCAACAAGCATTAAGGTAGCATATGATCAAACACATGATCATCCAAGTATCACATAGACAAAAGGTATCTCAAACAAGCAAAGCAAATAAAGTTCAACCACCAAAGCAAGATAGAATAAAAAGCAACACTCTCTCTCGAAGCCTATGATCTATACATTTTTCTCCCCCTTTGGCAACAAGTTACCAAAAAGTTCCTAGAAAATGCATAGCACTAAATCATCTCTCAGGCTTGATCTTCAGGTGGTGGTGTCCGGATAACTCCAAGAACAAATGCTTCAGTCGAAGTAGATGGAGCTGATGGAGTAGGTGCTGGAGCTGGTGGCACAGAAGCTGTAGCTGGTGCAGATGACGTGGCTCTAGTGTCTGGAATAGGCACTGCAGCAGACCTCTGAGCTCTAGGCACTCTGGCAAATGCATCAGTGGTTGTCTTGCCCTTCCTCTCCTGCATATCATCTTGAAGTTGCTCCACAACATACTGAATCTCAGTTACCTTCGCATCGAAGTCATAGAATTTTTGCTCGACGATTCTTTCCAGGCTCTCATGGTTTTGAGTCAGGGTGGCCAGTCCCTTCTCAATCCTCAGAGTGGATGCAATCAGGTAGCCAAGCCGATCTTGCTTGTTCTTCAGGAGATACTGAGATGCTTCTTCAGTAGTTGGCATCCTTGCAGCCTTTTCAGCTTTTGCCTTCTCCTTCTTGGCTTGTGCGTTCACAGAAGATGGTTCATCCTCATTCATAACCACAGTGTTTTCCTCGAAGTCTGAATAGATAGGCATGTGCTCCTTGTCCAGCAGATATGTCCCAGTGCCCATCTTGGAGTTGATCAGCTCCTGGATCTGTGGGGCATACCCACAACTCCTCTTCTGATCTGTAGCTGTCCTCTTGATAGTTTCAACTATTAGGCTCATGACTTTGAACTTTTGTGGGACATCAAAGATGTGAAGCAAGTTAATTGCATGGCCTCTGATCATCTTGTGATCACCTGACTTTGGCAAGAGAGTGTGCCTGAGGATCCAGTTGATGGTTGGCAAGCCTGACAGAAGGTAATGTACAGATCCAAACTTATGTGTCTCAAGAGCAGCATCTAGGATCTCCTTTTACATGTGTGCCATTGTGTTGTGATCCTTCTTCCTGTTGGCATAGACATCCAAGTCATCTTCACTCTCTTTTGGGGCATTGATCAACTTCGCCCATTCAGCAACCGTGGATTGGTACCTCGTACCTTCAGACATCCAGACAATCCTTCCATCTGGGTAGAAATGAGATGTGGAGTAGAACTGCATGATGAGCTCATCATTCCATTTTGTGAGCTTTTGAGCCACAAACTCATCGACTCCACAAGCCTTGAAACTGTCATGTACACCTGGATAGTGATCCTCATTCTCCTTGATGTAGTCCCAGTCGACCCATCTCATGTCACACACTATGGGCTTCTTGTTAAGAAAGATGGTCTCATAGAAGTCTTGTTGTTCCTTTGTATGGAACCTGTAATCCATAGCAGTCCTCCTCCTGGTGGCATATGGATCTGACTCTCTCCATAGCCTCAGACCTGAGTCCTTCCTGATCTTCACGTTCTCAGCAACTGGATGAGCATCATTGTGATCTGGGATTTTTGGCTTTAGCTTCCTCAAGACATGTGACTCATCATCTTCTTCTTCCATCTCAGCTTCAGGCATTGGGGCCTTGTTCCTTTCCTCAGCAGGGATGTACCTAGTGCTCCTCTTCGGTTTTGGCTTTGGAGCTGGAGCTGCAGCCTTTGGAGCAGTCTTAGGCTTAGATGGAACATCCTCTGCCCTAATGGCATCACCCATAAGCGTCTGAGCTTTGGGTGCTGGTGCAGCATCTTCTTCCTCTTCCTCTTCCTCTTCACAATCTCTCATGGTTGAGGATCTCCCAAGCACTCTAGCAGTGGTCTTTTTGACCCTCTCCTTCCTCTTCTTCCCTTTTGCAGCAGCCTCTTTGGGTTCAGATTCCAAAGGGACTTGAGTAGATGCTCTGGCCTTAGACATTGGAATTCTCTTTGCAGGAACCTTTTGCTTCATGCCTGGCTTGTTGGCAGCAGCAGTGCTATACTCCTTCTTAACCACTTTCTTCTTGGAAGTTGCCTCATCCTCAACTGCCACATAGTCTTCATCCTCAGACTCAGAGGTCTTCTTCTTTCTGGCCCTGGTGGCAGCTTTGGGTAAGTTGCTTGGGGTGCTCCTGCTACCATCATCTGAACTGCTAGAGGGACTAGTGCCCTCACTCAGGTGAACCTGCTCCTCTGACCTGTTCTGGCTGTCACTCTGATCAGACATATTGCAAACACTGATAGTAGACCCTGTGAATAGATATAGATGAGATAGAGTGGATAAGCATCACAAAATGCAGAGGTTCTTGCAAAATAATGAGTCAAAAGCTTAGTTTTAGTTTTCCATAGAAAGCATTTCGGATCAACCAATTTGTAAACTCGGTGATACTGAAGCAGCTGTTGGAACCTAAACTAGTGAACTCGATCAGACTGAGTCACAGTTTGGTGGCACCGAGACTGCTAGGGTTTCACAAAGTCCTGAACTCGGTCACACCGATTTGCAATTCTCGGTCAGACCGAGAACGACATCTGCAATGGCCTGAGCCGAATCGGTGGTACCGAGTTCCATAACTCGGTGGGTCCGATATGGATTCGGCGGAAACCTAACCCTAAATTTTCAATTCACGACTAAACTACAGAGTGTTTTGACTAGATAGAGTGATCTCAATCGTGGCAAGATACATGGCAAAGCAATGTGCTGGGGAATCGGAGATAGAACAGAACAGTGATCGAGTTCATACGCTAGTTCGGCAATGAACTCGCTATGGCGGCAACGGCGAGGTTGATTCCCGTTGACGGCGGCGGAGACCAGCGGCAGGAGGCGGCTGGCGACGAGGAAGACGATCCAGAGACCTGGAGGCAGAGCGGGCTAAGCGCAGGTCGAGGAGGTTCGGAAAGTTTTCCAAAATTTGACCCGTGGGTATATATAGCCCGGCCCTGTCGGTGTGACCGAGTGGAACAACTCGGTGGCACCGAGATTCATAACTGAAAGCAGTTACTGAAACTCGGTGTGACCGAAAGGTTCGAATCGGTTGCACCGAGGTAGAAAACCTATATCAACTTAGTGATCTCGGTATAACCGAAATGGGTGAATCGGCCAGACCGAAACGCACAAAGAAGTTTTGGAAGTTTAAGTCTATTAAGAATCGGGGACTCCGAGTGCTCCTCACACAGAGTGGTTCAAATCTGACTTGATCAAATTTTGTGATGCAGCATGAATAGAGTTTGAGACGAGAAAAGCATAGATAGCTAGAGAAGGTTCTTAGGAATTCTTGTCCATCCACTTGGCCAAAAGAAAAGGAAACCAATCAATCAAAACAACAAGTGGATGACCTCGAATGAGTAAATTATGCAACCAACATGCTCACACAATAAAATGGCAAATCAAATATGTGGCAAAGATTGCACAAACAATTCTAGCATCTATCAAGCAATTGGCGATGACTAGGTCATCTATATATGAGTATGTTGACTTAGGAGTCAAATGAGAACATTTGATCATAGGTCATACTCATCCACCACTAGGAAAAAGGCTACTAGCAGCGCGGGTAAAATGGCTACTAGCAGCGCGGGTACCCGCGCTCCTAGTATCGCGCTACAGCTAATAGTTAGTAGTAGCGCAGGGTAAACCCACGCTACTAGTAACATTTTACTAGTAGCGCGGATGTCACCCGCGCTACTACTAACGAAATAGTAGTAGCGCGTCTATAGTACCACACGCTACTAGTATCCTGAATACTAGGAGCGATCCATTTCACCCCCATGCTACTACTAAATAATTAGGAATTAAAAAATAAAATCCATCAATTCCATTTTATGCATACAATTCTAACAACTAAAACAAGCCCAGATTTGTAATAAACCAGCAGCATTACACATCATTCCAAATCGAAGATTTATAGTAAACCAGGAGCATTAGAGCATATCCATACATCTACACTTATTGCCTATTCACTTATTCCCAGCTAGTGCAAACACAGTTGAAAGCAAAAAAAATGCATAAAAACACCAAACAGTGGCATTCTATCCCTCCAAATGATTTGCTCCCTCTCCATCCTTGCAATCATCTTCTTCTCCCTTATGTGCTTCGCCCATTTATGAATCCAAGATTTCTGTAAAGAGCAAAGAACAAATAAAATTAAATTTCAGCAGACATATATTTCCTTGCATGTTGTGATGTACAGTAGCTACGGGAATAAATATACGAAAACAAAAAAGTGAGTGATTTCTATTAACAAGAGATCACCTATGTAATAACTACAAACAAATGAAATTAATGTCTAGATAATATATATTGCTAAACAAGCCTAGATGAACTATATATTGCCAGGTAATAGGACATATCTAATTTTCACATTAATTGCCTTTAGTTTTATTCAAAACTAAATATACTTAAACTTAGATCATTTCATATAGATGTTCAAAGGATAATACGGCTAAAAGAATCCAATTTCTTTGTTTTTTTGAAGTAGTTTAAAAGGAAATCATTAACACATAATAGAAATGATTATCTGCCATAGGGTGATGCTGGACAGCTAAAAAGCTCACAACCCATCAGATCAATTGCTCGATAGGACAGCACAAATCTTATAGGATGATTTTCCGAAACGAAAGCAGACCAACAAGGACAAACACCGGCCCATCAGAGCACTTGCTGTGAACTATAAGACCAAAGTGCACGGCTTTAGGGATACAAGACTAATCGGGTGCATAGAGAGATGTTATAAACTTGTTCAGATTGACTAGGATAATTAAGGAATAACAACCAGCGGATCTCGCTTGAATGGATGCGAATGAGGGTTAGCTGTTGCATTAAAGCGATGCATCCATAAATCCAATCTAAGAATGTTACAACTTGCATCATCATCATCATGGCCAAATGATAGAGAAGTGAGATGGATCCATACTCTTGGTCTGGGGAGTCCCACTGACCACCCATGTGTTTGCGGCGATGGACGCTTGCACTGCATCGACAGAAAACAGGACACAAACAAGTCAGTAATCCCCATCTGCACCTCCACATGGTAAGCAGAAGCAAGCAACGAGTATGCAGAGACACCATGAAGGAAATAAATAACAGACCTTTGGGGTTGAGGAACTAGATGACCAGGCCATACAGCACCAACTTGTCGAGAAGTCTCCGGTGATCTGAAACGGCTTCATCAAAGGAATGTCTCTGTTTGTTTTAGGGACATGCTGCATTAGCAAAATGAGTAAGCAACAGAATCTAAGACATAACACTGATCTTCAAGGGAACACATGCAAGTGAATGAAAATCGTGAAAGAATGAGCTTGTTGATCATCGACATAGAGTTAGAGGTGCAGGTTCTGAACTTCTATTTTCTAGATTAATGCGCAACAAACTCATTATTAGTGTGAAAGGTGGCCCGCCTTACGAGGGCACGTAGTAAAGTGCAAGAACTATCACACAGAATAGTAAAAATGGAACGTAGCTCAGCACTTGCATTGATAGGAACTGACACATGATCGAACCATGGGCATCCACTAAGGAAGATCGATAATTCTGCATTTAACATATTATCCCGGAAATAGTGTCCAGCGTCCTTGAGTAATAACCCAAGCATTCTTATGATTACCTAGCAGGAACTACCAATCACAACCCCTCTAAACTTCAGAGCATGCTTGTTATTTCATAATTAGATAATACAAAAAGGTGGAACTCTGAAGCCCTTGCAACTGTAGAAACCCAAAACTGCTGTACTTAACCCCTTCATATCTCACCGTGCACTACATGCTTGACGAAATGCCTGACATTGGTTAAAATAGCATATCAGTCATTAGTCTATTTGTGTGGTGACACTTGCATGAGCTAAATTCTTTTTTAGCTTTTCTTTGCTGAACCTAAAGTTTGGACGTGAGCACAAGGTGCAGCCAAGCAGCACTCTTATTTTTCTTTCGTACACTTATTGTTGCAGGACAGCGTGGACCATAACTGGGTGGATAGGTAAGCTATTGATCCTGATGATTTTGACTTTAAATTGCTTGTCCTATCTCTTACATTACTCTCTATTCTAAGTTGTGACTCAGAAGTGGAGGATTCCGACACAAGTGAGTTGAATTTTACTCGGGAATGTATTGCTTATGAATTCGTCGACTTCCATTTGCACTTAATTGGATAATTATGGCAGTTTCAGTTTTTGACTCAAACATGTGGAAGGAATTCCAGAATGTTTTTTCAGATAAGTAGATATATTTTGGAAAAGCATTAGGTTTTTGACCTTGTAAGAGCAATGTATTAGGAGGTAGATATGAAGAAATATTTCTATTTAAATAGATATGTGCAGTGTACATGATGATGTTGTATAGAGCCAAATAAAGTATTTTGTTGAGTTAATTCTTGATAGCCAAATAAAGTACATGATGATGTTGTATCACTCATATAACATTTCTTCTTCCTGTTACAACGCATGGGCATTGGCCTAGTTTTACTAAAAAAAGATGATAGCTATAAAAAGATTGTAAAATTGCCATGTCGGTTGGTGATAATTTGCTCTGTTTTTACACAACTGAAAAATTAGCATCAATCCAATAGTGAATCAAATCCAAATCCCAAATCAATTACTATCCCAGGACTACTATCATGGACCAGCATCAATTGACACTAAAATGGGAGGCAGAAGTAGTGGTGAATCGTCATGGTTTTAATGTTTGTACACTACAAATGCTATCATCAGAAACTAGTGACAATACCTGGCCGCACACGCATCAGCAGAAGTAGTGGCTACCATGACACGAGACTTCACCAACGCCTGGGCTGGGCAGTCCGTGCAGCAAGCTCCGCATCAGCGAGAAAACAAACCAGAGCGCAGCACGTCGGCGTCCCCCACCACCATGCGCAGCCTGCACCATCCCTTGCGTTGGCATCCGCGACCACCACCCGCGGCGTCGGAGACCCGCTGACCTCAGATCTGCCACGAGAAAATCCGTAACTGCCACCAGCGGGAGGCCACTGCTGCCGTGCAGGGGAGAGCAGCGCTGCACCTCATGTTGCCCCCGACTCCTCGATGCACACCGCCGCTGGGGGTGAATGCCGTGGATGTCGTGCCACCTCGCTCGGCCCATCAGGCCATCATGGAAGGATGGATGCCTCGCTGCGTGTGCCGGAATCCTCCACCGCCGCCGAAATAGAGGAGGCCCGTCGTCGGAGATTTGCTGGAGTGCTGTCGAGAAAGAGAAAGAGAGATGCGGGGCGGGGGATGGGGTGGCGGCAGCGGCGAGGAGATCATGGGGAGAGGAACCGGCATGAGAGAGTTTTTTAGGAATGAGAGAGAGAGAGTGATGGGGTGGGAGTGGATCGGTCCGGGGTGGATGGTGCAAAAGTGGAGGCCACTTAGTAGCAGTGCGGGTTTATATCCCTCGCTACTACTATCAACTTAGTAGTAGCACGGGTTTTATACCCCTCGCTACTACTATGGTTTTTCCCGGGGGCATGGTGCAGACCACTTAGTAGTAGCGCGGGCTTATTACCCTCGCTACTACTATCAACTTAGTTGTAGCGTGGGTTTTATACCCCTCGCTACTACTAATTAGTAGTAGCGCCTCATTTTAGACCGCGCTGCTGATAAACTTCTGTGTATAAGGTTTTTCCTAGTAGTGATCGTTTAAGCACAAGTGGGGTTACCACTTTTACATAAAGCGTTGTTGTGTTCACACCATTAGAGTTGCTTTAACTCAATTGTTAGAGTAAAGTTCCCCCTAGATGTGAGATCCCCCCTAAAAGGGATGAACTAACCTTGGGTTTGTCCATGATGACTTCATGTAGGTGTTGAAGATGTGGATGCTCTATGTTGATGTAGATCATTTGAAGCTATCCTTTGGAGTGAGTTGCACTTTCAATACCTACACGGGTTAGTCCCACAAGGAACAAACAAGCATATCCATAGACATAGAGTGATGCACACACAAGATGATGTCTATGGAAGCTTTAGATTACCTTGTCCCTTGTCTTGCCAACAAGAGGGTTTGTGACTCCTTGACCTAGTACAAGATATGGAAGTTGATTGCACTTGTTCTTGCCAAAATGATAAGAGTGAAGTATATTGGCGGAGTCACCCTCAAGGACTCTCTAGTTCTTCTTCTTCGGGATCCACACCATCTTGATGGGAATCCGCAGAGTTGTAGTTGTACTTGATGAAGTGGAACTTGATGTAGTCTTGGGAACCCACTTGACCAAGGCCTTAGGAGCTTCTTCAGATGCATCAATTTCCTCTTGAAGCTTGTCCTTGCCTTTTTGCTTGTGGTCTTGTGGTGGAAGATCATCTTGAGCTTGTGTCCCTTTGGATGAAGTAGGATCATACTTCTCTTGTTGAGGAACAAACTTCGTCTTGGGGTATTGATCTTCTTCCCACTCAACTCCATTGGCATTGAACTTTCGTTCAAAACCGATACCTTGATTCTTCCGGTGCCTTCCTTGCTTGCATATAATTTCCTCGAATTGCTTACTCCCGGCAATGCTCTTGTAAACACCTTTCTCTATAATTCCCTTCAATAAGCTATTTTCTTGATCAAGTGTAACTTGGCTGAGAGAATCATTAGTGGAATCAAGAGAACTACTAGAAGCAACAACATTGGATTTAGCATGATTATTGTTACTACTAGAGGAAGAATCTTTCTTGTTCTTGTTACTAGACTTGACTTGAGGCATGTAAGTG
Organism: Triticum dicoccoides; assembly: GCF_002162155.2. Taxonomy (NCBI): domain Eukaryota; kingdom Viridiplantae; phylum Streptophyta; class Magnoliopsida; order Poales; family Poaceae; genus Triticum; species Triticum dicoccoides. Next base: position 177,790,488 of record NC_041382.1, on the reverse strand, counting down.
GATAAGAGTAAACGCTTGGCAATGTAAGAAGAACTTTTCTTGCGAAGATCATCATTGATTTCCTTTAAGAACTCATGCTCTTGCTCAAGATTGAGCTTCTCAAAATGTAATTTCTCATGAGTCCTTAAAAGTTCTCGATGATCTCCTAAGATAGTTTCATGAGCTAACTTAAGAATGTTTAGTTCTTTAGTTAGAGACTCAATCTTCTCCTTATCATTGTCATTTGTTTCATTATAGTATTCATCACTATAGTTGTCAACAAGTAACTCATCATCACCTAACAAGTCATCTTCATCACTATTGAAATCAACATACTTGGGGTGTGATACCTTTGGACCTTTGGCCATGAAGCATCTTCCAATTCCTTCATTTGGTGAATCAAATATGTCGTAGGAGTTGGTTGACACAAGTGCTAGTCCGCCCACACCTTCATCTTGAGTATATTCAGAGTCGGAGTGATAGCTTCTCTTCGAGTCATTGTCGGAGTCGGAGCCGGATACCCATTCACCAACATGAGCTTGATGTCTTCATTTTGTGTAGCTCCTTGATGACTTGTCCTTCCTTTCCAAATCCTTGCTTCTCCGACGGTGTCTTCGTTCATATTGATCATCCCTACTCCTTCTCTCCCTTGATGGTGATTCTTCTCTTCTACTTCTTCTTTTGGGAGAATCTTCTCTTCTCTTGTGGGGAGCCGTACACTCATTGGAGTAGTGTCCGGGTCTTCCTCAATTGTAGCAGTTTCGCTCTCGACTAGAAGATCTTTTGCCATTGTAGGGCCTTGACTTGGAACTTCTTTCCTTGCTTCTAAATACTAGACATTTGGGTACTTTAAACTAGACTGCGAAAACGTCTTATATTAAGGAACAGAGGGTGTAGAGTTCACTCAAATTATCCCAGTAAAGCTAGTCACACCTTTGCTAAAATTAATGTTCATTATGTTATCGCAGGAGGTCTGTAAGTTTCTCTCAAATGCCTGTCGACTACATACCTGACATCATGATCTAATGTTAAGTCATTTCCTTTTGCATAGTGTCACTGAATTGTCAAGGCGGTGATGGCATTTTATTTTAGTTGAACTACACAAAATATGCTTAAACGAAGAGGAAAGGTCAGGAATTGATCATTCTTTCAGAAAGAACTATACATGCCTTTCTGACATTAGCCGATGTTACCTTATTTATTCCTTCAAACAGGTGGTTAGAAATAGTATTGCTAGCTTTTCCCATTAAGAAATTGGAATGCTTATATTTGTGATTCTATGCTTCAACTAGTGCCACTGTTATAGTAATCACACTTTCAATATCTATGCAAAAAGGGATGCTTGATTTTAGTGCAACTACACAAAAAGTCCAACTGGTTCAACATTACACTACTAGGGGAAAGCCTATACACAGAATTTTACCATTAGTGCTGTACAAAATCAAGCGCTGCTGCTACTTAGTAGCAGCGCGCGTGAATAAACCGCGCTACTGCTATGACTTTAGCAGTAGCGCGTACTAGCAAAAAGCGCTGCTGCTACGTTCGAATTGGGCGCACATGGCTAGCCCAACCTAGCAGTAGCGCGTATAATGGCCCAGCGCTACTGCTAATCTCCTTAGCTGCAGCGCGCTTATGTGTAAAGCGCTACTGATAACGGAAATAAAATAAAGTGAAAAGGGGGAAAAGGAGAAAGGAATAGCAGTAGCGGGTTTCAGTAAACGCGCTATAGCTAACTTAGCTATAGCACGTTTCCGGAAACGCGCTACCGTTACGTTTCACTTAAACAGCGGTTTCCCCCCACCCCGCCCCCCGGCCACCAATTCTTCTCCAAATCGTCCCTCGCCCTCGCCGCCGTCTCCTCACCGCCGCCGCCCGAGGCTGCCCTCAGCCTCACCGCCGCCGCCCGAGGCCGCTCTCAGCCTCACCGCTGCCGCCCGAGGCCGCCCTCAGCCTCACAGCCGCCGCCCAAGGCCGCCCTCCACGTCACCGTCGGTGCCCTCCACCTCACCGCCGCCCGAGCCCGCCCAGGACCGCCCTTGCCCGT
>NC_041382.1:177776357-177788089 GCF_002162155.2 Triticum dicoccoides | reverse complement strand
CCGCCACCGCCTCTCCCCTCTCTGTAAGTCCCCCACCCCTCCCCCTCACTCATCTCTCTCTGTATTTTCGAGAAAAAATTAGATGTTAATTAGATGTTTTTCAGTTAGGGCACTAGAGTTTTGCTAGGTTAATTAGGTTAGTAGTGCTGCTAGTAGTATTGGTACAGTAGGTTAATTAGGTGATGTTAAATGAATAACCTAAATGAATGAAATTAGTAGTTAACTGAAATTTTTTTCCTTTCATCATTATAGAGCACTAAAGTTAACTGAATTTTGTTCTATTAGTAGTTAAATGAATTTTCTTCTACACTTTGTTTTTGAATTAGCTTACGAAATTTGGACATGTGGTTGCTCGTGTATATTTGGACACTGTTTGCAGGGAATGATGCTTAGTGGCCTATGTTTTGCCGGAATGTTGATTCATTTCTTTTCCGGCAAATTTCAGGTTCTCGATTTGTCCACTTTTTAGCAAAGCTCATGCCGAAATTTTCCGTGAATTTCGGCATGACTTGTGCTACAAACTAGGACATATTGAGTGCCCGTGATTTGCCGCACCAGGAAGGAGTCAACATTCCTGCAAAACAATAGGCCTTTTTATGTCATTATTCATTTTATTAGGTCTAGAATTAATTGACTAGATTTAATCATAGGAAACATGGCTAGCAACGATGAAGGACAGGGTTCTGGTGATTGCGACGACGCCTACCGGGCGGCAGACGAATTTTTTAGCCTTACCGATGATCAACCGATGTTATTGTTGGGCCCACCGGTGGCATCGGGGACTGAGACCGACACGCAGACCGGTGCTGAGACTAAGACCAGCGCTCAGACTCAGACCGGCATCGAGACCGGCACTGAGACTGAGACCGGCGCTGCCTCGGGGAGCGGAGACGGTGTAGAACCGAAAGCAAAGAGGCAATGGGTTCCTAACAAACTCAGGACTACTAGAGTGGTGGTCACGGAGGTGGACGACGGCAATTTTGAGCCAACGGCGCCCGAGGAAGCGCGTCGATGCTACGGCAATCAAATAGGCTGCATCGTACGAACAACCGCCACCATCAACGATGAGAAACTACAGAAGATAGAAAATATGAGGAGCTCCCTCCTAATGAAGTTTCACCAGATATTCTTGTTCCCTGGCCGGAATGAGAAGGATTATAAAGATCCAGATGAGGACCCGGCAATGAAGAAGATAAACAAACACGCCATGAACAAGTTTGGCGACGCGTTGGCCGCCTGGAAAAATCGAGTGAAAGCAAGGATCATCGACAAGAAGGAACCCTACTCCGAGATTGTAAAGGATAATCCGACAATCACGGAAGAGCAGTTTCAAATATTCAAGGAGGCTTGCGAGGCCGAAGATGCCAAAAAAAGTCTAAGTACATGAAGGGGCTTCAAGAGAGGAACATTGGGAGCCACCACCTCGGAAGGCGTGGTTACGGCGGAAAGAGGTCCAAATGGGCCAAGGAGGACGCGGAAGCCGCGAGTCTGGGCATCCCAGACCCCTTGGCGGAGTTCACCGTCCCGCAGGAGTGTGACGTCCTCAGGGCCCGACACCGTTGGGACCTAGTGAAAAAGGTTTACGAGACAATACCGGTCATTACGGAGTTCATGAGACTGCTGGTAATTTTAGTTTCTGATCAATTCGACTGCACACGTTAGTCTTATTTGTAAACGATCATTGTGCCTTTTGCAGAGAGAGCAGCACAGGATTGCGGCCGAAAGCGACTCGCCGTCTGAGGCATTGGCGAGGCCCAAGTGGGACACTCCATTCAACCGGGCGTTGAACATATTGAAACAACAACCGGTGGATACTCGACCATCGTATGGACGCGTGCACGGTGTCGGAGACGGCGCCACGTGGAAGAAGTACTACCGTGAGACCATGGAGGAGAGAAAGGAAAGACAGAGGTTAAATGAAGAAAACATCGACAAGAGGGTTGAGATTGCGGTTGAGAAGAAATCAACTGAGACAGTCGCAACAATGGTAGCTGCCGCAAAACAGGTTGCTTTAGATATTTCTACTACCTTGGTTTCGGCCGTTTTCAATTGGACCAGGCAAAATCAAAAAAAAGATGCAGCTGACTTTCCCCTTGCTGACTTCTTGGCGGGGAGCAGCTCGACTAGCGTTGCACCAGCACCTGCAGCTGCACCTTCTCCCGCACCGGCTCCCGCACCGGACGTGCTAGGTGGTGCTTCGTCTTTTGCTGAGCTCAACGCCCTCACGGTATCTTTCACACCGGCCCCCTTCAATATAAATGTATAATCTCCCATTTTCGTTGCCTTTCGGATGTCTCACATCGCAGACTTTTCTTTGCAGGCTGACGAAACCCCGCGCACCATATTGTACACCATTGGCGACCAGAAGGTGGACGTGGGGAAGGCGACGATAATGGAGCCGAAGGAACCATTGTTCCACAGCCGGCCGATCCCCCCAAACGTCTTCAAGGTTTCCGTGGCCAGTGTCAAACCGGGCCACGAGAATTTGCCTCCTCCAGTACTACTGGGGGATGACGACGAGACACCGGGGCGGCTTGGTGATTGTTGCAATGCTGGGTGGGTCCTGTTGTGGCCAAGGAGTCTGCTTCGTCTGGAGGCAGCCGGGAGCACACCCACGAGCACGCAGCCTCAGCAAGGTATGAACATCAACACCCCACCTACCCAATTATCGTCGGGTGTCGGGTTGGGTGATAGCGGACGGGGTAAGGAGGAGGCTCCATTAGTCGCTGATGACGTCGCCATGGATGAGGATGAGGACGACGATGGCGCTGCTGAACAGTATGTCTATACTAGCACCTCCTCAGGGTTTTAGCGTCATGAGTCGGTGCCTGAATTGCCGTCTCAACATATTCTGGACGACCTTCCGGTAGTAAAGAAGTTTAGGAAGAGAGCGAGGAAAGTCAAAAAAGTTGTTTCTATGATCCAGCTGCCTCAGCAGCCTCGGCATCAGGACCGTATAGATATCCCCGGTGCGGATAAATGGCATATCCCCGGTCAACCAATCCTACCTGCAACAGCGCTACGGGCCAGATTCCGCGATCTAAAGAGACTTCATGACGATGTGTTGCGGGTAGAGAAAGAACTCATCGCCTCGAAAGATCCAGGATACCCACTCTACGTGGTTAACGTTCCGCGGCAAATGTCGTACGTCGACAACTTCCCTGCAGATAAGTTCTTCCTCCGATTCGATTACATATTCGACATGTTTCACGTGAAGAAGCTAGATTTTACGTTTGTCCGCCTTTATGCCTTGCACATGAACTACATCATCGGGGTTGAGCAGATATCTCATATCTGTGTCGCTGACCCGTACTACATGCATGAGGGCTTCTTGGGAGTCTGCGCAAATCACCGTGAATACACGAGGGATTACATTGTCAGTTTCATGCTCACCAATAAGGACAAGGGGGCGATTCTCGTGCCTTATCATCCCGTGTAAGTCATCCGCGCTGCTATCCTTCCTTCGATTTCAATCATTCATTTGCACGGTGGTGGCTAATTAATTTGAGGACTTATTTTGCGCAGCGGCGGGCGCGCCGTCCTCATCATCCTCTACCCCCGATTCTCCCACGCTCTTTACTTGGACTCGTCGAAGAAGATTCACAAAAAGGATTACACCCACATCAAGGATGTTCTTGACAGTGCTATATTTTACTACCAAGCAAGGGGTGGAGAGGTCAGGGACAAGAAGAGAAGGGGCGGCAGGGTCGCCTTCGGCCATAAGACCGACTTCTGCTGCATCCAGCAACCGAACGATTCTCTTAATGATGGATTCTATGTCCTACACCACATGCTGGAGTACAGACGGGATCACCAGAACCTTCGCATGTCACCTAGATCCGGGGATGCCCATATTCTGCAATGGGCAAAGGACATAGGAGATATTGAGGATCATCGACTTCGAGCTAAGTTCTATAACAACCAGCGCGAACTTGCCCAAATCATCATGAAGGAGGTCGTCAGAAAAACAGGGATGTTCTACGAAGAAGGACAAATGTCGCGGGAAGACGTCCGAACATGGATAGCCTCTCAGCGTCTCGACCTGAAGCCTTTCACTAGGCTCGGGGACTATCTCCCCGACTTGGATGGATGGAACGACATGTTGGAGTGATTGTCGATATTTGACAATGTGTCCGTTTAGTCCATACTTTCTGTATGACAAAACTTTGAGTTATGCACGGTGAAACTTTATTTGTGATGTAGTTAAACCGTCCTCCTCCTCGACTAGCGAAAATCACTCTAGTTAGGGCATTTTGGGGTATGATGAACTTTGTTATTTATGCTTATGATATGTTGTTTTTATTTTCGCCAAGTCTGTCTCTTTCTGTTGCTCAACTATATATGTTGCATATCATTGACTCATGTGATGATGCAGGTGCATAGATCATAGATGGCGAAGAAGTGCTATGCCAGGAGTATATATACGACAAGTGGCCGGAGTGTCAGGCCCTTCCGGTTTCCGAGCGACAGGCAGTAGTTAGTTTAGAGGTTCACGCTAATGCAAAAGAGGGATACGAACTCATGTTCTCAAAGTGATAGCTCTTCTCGCGTATATCATTGTTTAGATGGATGACAATGTATTTGCATATCATTCGAGACTTGTATCGCTATTTTCGAGATAATGACGAGAGACCACTTTGTGTTGGGTGATGATTATGATGATGACATGATTTGATGAGACTAATTGTATGTATATGCTATGATTACATTTGTATGTGTATGATATGCTAAAGATTATTGTATAAAGCCGCATTGTCAGTAGCGCGTCCCAGCAAACAACGCTGCAGATAATATCAGTAGCGCCCTTTCCCAAAGAGCTCTACAGCTATTCATGTATAGTAGTAGCATGGGACAACCGGTGCTACTGCTATACGTTAGCTGTAGCGCCTTATTAGTAGCGCCGGTGCCCGCGCTACTGAGAGGCCCAAAACCCTCGCTGCTGGTAGGCTTTTCCCTAGTAGTGTTAGGAGCATGTGTTCTTCCAAACCTTTATATCTAATTGGTGGCACTATGATCTGTTCATTAAGAAGGTACATGGTTTGCTACTATCTTGCTACTCCTTTTGTACTGTCATTAGATAGTAATACTAGTGGTTTGCATGTGAATTTATTGGCAGGGTGGACCTACATTGGAGGTGCAGGACGGGATTCAATGATTGGATGCTCAATTTCGGTTGTATCGATTTCACCTCTTCCATCACTGTGAACATGGATATCCTTGGTCTGATGAAGAATAGGCACTATATTTTTGCTTTGAACAAGCAAATCAATTCAGTATGAAATTTTCCAGGTCAAAACATGACTGTATCAAATTGTCCAGTGCAAAACATGACAGATGCTAAGCGGAAGAGACATGTTAAAACCAAAAATACAAGGTGGGGTATATGTTTACTAGCTACTTGATATTTGTGTAGACCGAGATGTTTGCTCGTTGCTATTTGGCAAACACACAAAGTGACCACAATTTTGGTTGAACTGCACAAGAGAATAGTATAGTCACTGCATGCAGTGTCATTTGAAAATAGACACAGAAAGATTGGATAGTCACTTCATGGACTGCAGAAAAGTAGTACTGTACTATTTATTGGCCAACACTAGGTGCTTCATTGCTTTAGTCTGATTATACAATGGGCATCATTTTGCCTAAGTTAAAGTTTGTATTCTGAAAATAGTCTCGCCATGTGATCAAGAGAAGACCAAATCATATTGCAGTGGATGTTCCTCCATCATGTGTGGTTCATTCTCATGGTTCCAGCTGTTGGTGAAACCACTTACGTTTGTAAGAGGAATTGTAGACTTCACAAACAAATTTTTCTTTCAGTCTGTACTAAATGTTGGCCAAGAGAAGCATCCATGTTAGTAGCAAGAACATATGTTTTTTTCTAGATCTTTGCTTTTGGAGCTACATATTTGTATATGATTTGTGAATCATTCAGATGCATTAACATGTTGATCTTATGTATGGGAATCATACTATTTGGTTTTAGTTGTGGCTGATCTTTGCTTTTGGAGCTACATATTTGTATATGATCTATGAATCATTGAGATGCATTAACAGTTCCTTATATCTGTTCCTCAGTGTTTACAAGTTACTGATCGATCACTAGCTAGCCTACTAATGCACTCCTGGCTGTTTTAGTTGCGACGCAAGATCCGAAGTGGCAGTTTCTTGAATAAAAATGCCTACCTCTGAAGAAACTGACAAGCTGCTCTGAAGAAAATGCCATGCGAATCTGAAGAAACTGCCAGCGAAAACATTCGCAAATGCCTTATCTCCCAGCTAAAGTTCATCAACTAATGCCCTCGGCTGCGACTCATTGCATGCTGCTCCGCGTACTGGCTGCGAGTGATTTTGAGTGCCTGCATGTAGCCGGCCGTAATTAAGGCAACTAACTGATGTGAAAAAAGATGAGCTTTAATTATTGCGAGCCTTTTAAATCCGTGGAATCATTATTGACAAGGAGGGAGATGATTCGAGTGCACTCATTTGACCATCATGCCGGTGTGCGACCCAGCACGGACGGGATGGGACGGTACTGTCAGAATTTTAGTTTCTCTAGTTTTCCACGGCAAGCTGGCGCGCTAAGCCATGCCTGCTTAATTATGCATTGAATTCTGATGATCGTCGCGCTACCTTCCGCCTATAAGTATTGTTTCCTGGCCTTCTATGGTGGCACCGTGACCCAACTCGCCCTATCCTCATAAGCCCCCACTGGCTCGACGTTGCTCGCCACTTATCCTCGCTCTCGCCATGTCTGCCATGCCCCCGCCCGTCCGCGATAGACGAGGCCAAAGGCGGTCACCGCCGGAACTAGTGTTCAGTTTTTCACTGGAAGGCAGACGAAGGGAGGAGGCATTCTATCGGTCTTTAGATGGCAATGTGGAGATCGAGGACTTGTTCGAGCGCGACGCTTGGCGAAGGAGCAGGAGTTGTTGGTGCACGACCGCTTGGCGGAGGAGCAGTGTATCCCCGATTCGCGCTGCCATCGGGACATGGAGCAGCAGCGCGCCGACGCTTTGAGTCGCGAGCAGAGCGCCCGCACCTGGGCCGACTACGTGGAGGCCCGTGCCCGGCAAATAGCACTGGAGGCTGTCGGGCACGCACGCGTTTGTGACGCCGATTTTTACTACCAGCTCGTCAAGTGGGTTTCCCGCTTAGAAGCCGAATCTTCGGTGGATTACGCCAGCATGGAAAGGGCCAACGCGCGAGCAACGTGCCCTATCGCACCTCTGGCAAGTCCGAGGCGAGGCGGAGGACGCCGGTGCCGGCGTTTAGCGTGTACCGCAGATGGCGGTCGGCATCGTCTAGTTAGCTAAGAGTAAGTTAGTACTTGTACGCTACTAGAGTATTAGTGGGAGTAGATAGTTAACTTGGTTATGATGGTTGTCAACGTGGAAGTTCAGTACTCTATATGTGGATCAGACCTGTTACTTTGCTCTGAATGTTGAACTTTCCGTTTGAACGTATGGAATGGTCTGTTATTTTTTTAAATGGGTTGTATTTGCCCTCCACGAGTTTAGAGGCTGACTTGTGGGCCTACCAAGTTGACGCGTACATAATCAGGAGATGATTCTATGTGAAGAGGAGGACAGCAGGGGCCCGCCAAGCGGCCAAGGTCATGGCACTACGCAAGCAAGTGCCTCCTTATTTCAATCCAATAAAAAATGGCTCCTCCTAATGGATTTCTGACATCTGGGTCCCATGTCATTGTTAACATAGTCAATAAACGAGAGAGTTGCACGACAAGCGGCTGACACCAGGGACCCAGCAGCTCGCCCAGTTATTTTTGTTTTGGGTTAATTTGATAAATGCCACTGCAAATCTGTTGTTTCTAAGAAATGCCACTGCAATTTCCAAACTTTGAAAAATGCCATTTCCAGTGGCATTTTTCGAAGTCTGGAGCGGCGTTTTTCAAAGTTTGCAAATTGCAGTGCCGTTTTCCAAAGTTTGCAAAAATTATAGTGGCATTTTTCAAAGTTTGGAAATTGCAGTGGCATTTTTATGAATCGTCATATTTGTTGTGGCATTTATCTAATTTGTTTTTGAGACGGAAGGAGGTTGTCAACTGGGCTGTGCGGGGCACTCTGGCCTGTCTAGACAGCCATCTCTTTTATGTTTACCACAGACCAGCCCAGTAGTTTTCTTTTCTGAAAATGGCTAGCCCAATTTTTTTGTGATTCGCCAAGTCACTTTGTCAGGCCTGTTGGGCTGCAAATCTTTCAAGACGAGGAGAGCTTCATTCGGCTGGACGAGAAAATGGCCTATCAGTAATGAGAAACGGGCTGTACATTTTTAAAACACATCAAACCGGCAATTACTATCAAATTTCTTTTTTTTCATTTCAAGACTTTAAATTGCATTAATTTTTATGCGTGGACAATTTGTTGGATTTTATATTGATATACATTTATTTTAAAAATCAGTTTGAATGTGACTCGAAATTTCGGGATTAAAAACAGTTCAAAGTGCACCGAAATATGCAACATTTCGTATAATTTTTTAACCGTGGCCACAATATGGGTTGTAATGCTAACAAAAAGAATACGGGCTCCAAAAAAACCTTAAGAATTAGCAAATGGGCTGTAAATTAAAAACCTTAAGAAATAATGGCAGATGGGATGTATGCTGTTTTCAACAGATTTGAGGCTTTCCTAAAAAAGGTTGACGCACAAGCAGTGACTGTTGAATGTCCATCCAACAGCCGTCTTGCTTCTTCAATCTCTGCTCTTCCTGCTCCAGCCGCTCAAACAAGCGCCGGCGGAACTGCCTGCTCCCTCCTCCCCGCGGCCGGCTATGCTGCCGCGCAGGCCTCACCGCCCCACCGTACTCCCATCGCTGGACTAGCCATTCCTCTACTCACCCACACCTATTGTTATTCTCCGGTGACGGCAGACAAACCAGTAAACCCTCGTACAGTCCTACTCCCCTCCGCGTGGGAAACAACTGCCGAGTCTTCCGTGCCTCCATGTCGTTCCCTTCCTAGGCCTCGCCCTCGTCCACCGCCCTGGTGCTCTCGGCGCAGCCTGGTCAACGTGGTCAACGACTGACATGCATCTGAAGTGGACTGTACGTGGAGAGGCTGACAGCTGGTTCCACGGCCGCACACAAGGAAATGCCTCCATATTACGCGCAAAATAATGATTCCTCCACCTGACATCTGGGACCCACCGAAAGGGCCTCTGTATTTCACAAAAAAGAACGTTACCGCCGCTGATAGGTCGGACCCACCAGCTATATCTTTGCACGCAAGGAAGTGCGTCCTTATTACGCACAAAAAAATGAATACTCCCCTTGCTAGCTGGGACCCAGTATAGTGGCAGGATGACTTGTGGGCCTACTAAGTTGAAGGGGACGGAGGGCTTTGTCAACTTAGTCAATATGCATGATTCTAGCTCCAGTGACCGTACGATGTCCATCCAATGGCCGTAGTGCTTCTTCAACCTCTAGTCTTCTTACTCCAGCCACCCAAACCAGCGCCTGTCGTGCCTCGTGCTCCTGCCTCCCGAGGCCGGCTGCGATGCGGCGGAGGCCTCACCGCCCCCTACTACTCCCACCACTGGCCAGGCCATCCCTCTACTCACCCACACCCCCTGTTATTTGGCGGCGACGGCAGCCTCACACCGCAGTGAACCAGTGAACCCTCATACTCCTCTACGCGTGGGCATCAAATGTCGCATCTTCCCCGGCTCCACGTCATCCCCTTCCTAGGCCTCGCCGTCTTCCACCGCCCTGGTGCTCTTGGCGCGGCATGGTCAACGTGTTCAAGGAACGACTTCCATCGGAAGAGTACTGTACGTGGAGAGGCTGACAGCTGGGTCCACGGCATCCGCAAGGAAGTTCCTCCTTATTACGCGGAAAATAAGTATTCCTCCACTTCACAATAGGGACCCATCGGACGGACCACCGTATTTGGCAAAAAAATGTTTCCCCCTGACTGATGGGACCCACCAGACGGGCCACCGTATTTTGCGAAAAAAACGTTCCCCCCGCTGTGAGCTCGGACCCACCGGAAGTGTCGCCTTATTATGCACAAAAAAATGAATACTCCCCCTGCTAGTTGGGACCCACCTTGGTGGGTGGCTGACTTGTGGGCCTACTAAGTTGACGGGGAGGAGTGCTTTGTCAACTTAGTCAATATGAATGATTCTAGCTCTAGTTACCGTACGATGTCCATCCAACGACCATTGTGCTTCTTCAACCTCTGGTCTTCTTGCCCCAGCCGCCCAAAGCAGCGCCGGTTGTGCTGCATGCTCCTGCCTCCCGTGGCTGGCTGTGCTGCCGCGGAGGCCTCACAGCCCCCTACTATTCCCACCGCTGGCCAGGCCCTGCGGCGACGGCAGCCTCACACCGCAGCCGAACCAGTGAACCCTCGTACTCCTCTTCGCACGGGCTTCCACTGTCGCGTTTTCCCCGGCTCCATGTTGTCCCCTTCCTAGGCCTCGCCGTCGTCCACCGCCCTGGTGCTCTCAGCGCGGCTTGGTCAACATGGTCAAGGAACGGCTTGCATCAGACGTGGACTGTACGTGGAGAGGTTGACAGCTGGTTCCACGGCCGCAGCAAGGAAGTGCCTCCTTATTACATGCAAAATAATTATTCCTCCACCTAACAGCATGGACCCACCAGACGGGCCACCGTATTTTGCAAAAAAAAACGTTTCCTCCTCACTGTTGGGACCCACCAGCTACATCTTCGCACGCAAGGAAGTGCATCCGGGCAAAAAAATGATTCACCCCCCTGACTGCTGGGACCCACCAGCTACATCTTCGCACGCAAGGAAGTGCCTGACAGTCGGGACCCACCTGGTCGAAGCGTATGTAGCATTGTCATTCTGGTCGCAAACGTGTACGTACATACCGGTTGATGTAGAGGCGCGCACGTGTCGTAGTAGAGGCGCACACGTAGCATGTACACGTACATACAGCGGCCAGTGTGCAAGAAAGAAAATACGGCCACGTACGTACATACGGGCAGGGTCTCGAATGCCTACTCGCTCATACGTATGGCCAGGGCTTGTGTACATGGCTGGGTCGAAACAGAGAAACATCGTTGCCGTCGTGTTCATGGGGAGCCAACTGTCTGGGTCGGAACGGAAAGCGCCGTCGTGTTCATCGGGAGGGCTTGGACGGAACAGCCGATGAAATTGAGGCCTGGCGTACCGCAGAACAGAGGAAACGGCCTTGTGTCTGACCGGCCACGTTCGAAACGGGATCCTGATCATCGGGAGGGGTCTGGCGTACCGCAAAATGAAGGAAACAGACCTCCTCCAGTCGAAACGGTGGTCCTGTTGATCAGGAGGGGTGTGGCGTACCGCAAAACGAAGGAAACAGACTTGTGTTGGAGCACTACGGTCGAAACGGGGGTCATGTTCATCTCCACCGTCGACCCCCTCCAGCCTCCACGGGCTACTGTTCATCCACCGTCGACCTCCTCCAGCCTGCACCTGCGACTATTCATCCACGGGCTCGTTTTTATCCAGTCTCCACTGCGCACTACTCCACTGGCTACCGTTCAACCAGCCCTCTCCACGGGCTGCTATTCAACCACCCCTCCACGGGCTACTATTCATCCCGCCCTCCACCATCTACTGTTCATCCTGCCCTCCATGGGGTGGTCCTATTCATCCTGCCCTCCACGGGGTCATGTTCATCCATCCCCAACCGGCTCGATCGATCGGGATCCTGTTCATCCAGAGGCAACACCACATGGTCCTGTTCATCCACCCCCACCGGGAA
>NC_041382.1:177681902-177776063 GCF_002162155.2 Triticum dicoccoides | reverse complement strand
CAGCATCGATCGGCTTCAGTTAGCAGCAGTAGCGAAGGAATCGCTCGATCGGGTTTAGTTAACAGCCATCGATCGATCGCTCGGGTTCAGTGATGTGTAGCCTGCAGTGCAATCGCTCGGGTTCAGTTAGAGCCCAACGCCTCGCACCCACGCGCGTGCGTGTATGAGAGACGCGCATCGCTCGGCCCCGACCACCCACCGTAACCAAGAACACCCTGATATTTTCCTCGCCCTCGCTTCTACCACGGTTTTTTCCGTCATGGACAGCCCAAAGGATGTCATGCAGCTGCATCTCCAGCCCGCCCAGGACGAAAATCCCATTTTTTGTCATGATTTTTTGTCATAGAAGTAGGACCCCACCACATCTATGATGATACCGGGTTTTGTCACAATTATCGTCATAGAAGTGTCATAGGTATGACAGAATTTTTTTCGTTCGGCCCAAAATGTCACGGATGTGTCTTCTTTTTGTAGTGTCGGTAACTTCATCATCAACGCCACCACGCCGTCATGCTGACGAAACTCTCCCTCGGCTTCAACTGGATCAAGAGTTCGAGGGACGTCACCTAGTTGAACGTGTGCAGATCACGAAGGTGCCGTGCGTTCGGTACTTGGATCGGTTGGATCGCGAAGACGTTCGACTACATCAACCGTGTTACTAAACGCTTCCGCTTTCGGTCTACGAGGGTACGTAGACACACTCTCCCCCTCTCGTTGCTATGCATCTCCTAGATAGATCTTGCGTGATTGTAGTATTTTGCATGTCTATGTTGTTGTAGATAAATGGCTCGTGCTACTATTCCTTTGAATTTTAATGCATTCCTAGAGAAAGCTAAGTTGAAAGATGATGGTTGCAACTACACGGACTGGGTCCGTAACTTGAGGATTATCCTCATTGCTGCATAGAAGAATTACGTCCTGGAAGCACCGCTAGGTGCTAGGCCTGCTGCAAACGCTACTGATGACGTTAAGAACGTCTGGCAAAGCAAAGCTAATGACTACTCGATATTTCAGTGTGACATGGTTTATGGCTTGGAACTGGGACTTCAACGATGTTTTGAACTTCATGAAGCATATGAGATGTTCCAGGATTTGAAGTTAATATTTCAAGCAAATGCCCAGATTGAGAGATATGAAGTCTCCAATAAGTTCTACAGCTGCAAAATGCAGGAGAATAGTTCTGTCAGTGAACATATACTCAGAATGTCTGGGTACCACAACCACTTGACTCAACTGGGAGTTAATCTTCCTGATGATAGTGTCATTGACAGAGTTCTTCAATCACTGCCACCAAGCTACAAAAGCTTCGTGATGAACTATAATATGCAAGGGATGGATAAGAAAATTCCCGAGCTCTTCGCAATGCTAAAAGCTGCGGAGGTAGAAATCAAGAAGGAGCATCAAGTGTTGATGGTAAACAAGACCACTAGTTTCAAGAAGAAGGGCAAATGGAAGAAGGGGATTTCAAGAAGAACGTCAAGCAAGTTGCTGCTCAAGTGAAGAAACCCAAGTCTGGACCTATGCCTGAGACTGAGTGCTTCTACTGCAAAGGGACTGGTCACTGGAAGCGGAACTGCCCCAAGTATTTGGCGGATAAGAAGGATGGCAAAGTAAAAGGTATATTTGATATACATGTTATTGATGTGTACCTTACTAATGCTCGCAGTAGTGCCTGGGTATTTGATACTGGTTCTGTTGATAATATTTGCAACTCAAAACAGGGGCTATGGATTAAGCGAAGATTGGCTAAGGACGAGGTGACGATGCGCATGGGAAATGGTTCCAAAGTCAATGTGATCGCAATCGGCACGCTACCTCTACATCTACCTTTGGGATTAGTTTTAGACCTGAGTAATTGTTATTTGGTGCCAGCGTTAAGCATGAACATTATATCTAGATCTTGTTTGATGCTGGACGGTTATTCATTTAAATCAGAGAATAGTGGTTGTTCTATTTATATGAGTAATATCTTTTATGGTCATGCACCCTTGATGAGTGGTTTATTTTTTATTGAATCTCGATAGTATTGATACACACATTCATAGTATTGAAGCCAAAAGATATAAGTTAATAATGATAGTGCAACTTATTTGTGGCACTGCCATTTAGGTCATATTGGTGTAAAGCGCATGAAGAAACTCCATGCTGATGGGCTTTTGGAATCACTTGATTATGAATCACTTGATGCTTGCAAACCATGCCTCATGGGCAAGATGACTAAGACTCCGTTCTCCGGAACAATGGAGCGAGCAACAGACTTACTGGAAATAATACATACCGATGTATGCGGTCCAATGAGTGTTGATGCTCGCGGCGGGTATCATTATTTTCTAACCTTCATAGATGATTTGAGCAGATATGGGTATATCTACTTGATGAAACATAAGTCTAAAACATTTGAAAAGTTCAAAGAATTTTAGAGTGAAGTGGAAAATCATGGTAACAAGAAAATAAAGTTTCTATGATGTGGCACCCTGGCTCAGAGAAACCGGAACACCCTGTATTCCAGCCCAGAGATCGAGGAGAAGTCTTCTGGAATACGTCACTGCTTAGCATAGAACAAACCAGCTTTCTATTATTACACGAATATGAATACAAGGTCTCCGATATTACAATGAATAACATCGACACGGTGACACTACGCCATCCTCAGTTGCTCTATGCGAGCAGCAGAACAACTCAAAGCAGCAGAATAACTACTGGCAGCGGAACAACGACGATGGTGGTGAACTCAACTCCGAAGGGAATCTGGCTGGAACGCTTATCCTAGCTCGCACGAACGGAAACCACGACAAGAAATCAAGCAAATCTGGCATGACCTGCAAACTGGCATGACACGCTAGGTCAGTACATTGAATGTACTTGCAAGCTCACAATAACCAGAAGCATTCAAGACATACTACAGCATGGCAATTATAGGTTAAACATGAATTATCATGAGATCATCAGAATAACAGGGCATGAACAACCTGAACATGATACAACTAGAACAATATGAGCAGGGCATGGACATGTAACCATGATGACACTATCATGCAACATGATGACATTATCATGCACCAACTTACTCCGCTCGGGTTATCTCATAACCATCACATGCAGCACTTACCAACCTCGGACATCACACGATCATCTCAGGATCAAATCAAGCTTGGTATAAACAATACTGTAGTAATCATTAAATGACCACAAGGAGCTTGATCTTTACCCATGATTCTTGCACAGCATCACGAATATCCAGCAACTCGGTATCCTCGATACCATGGTGATCATCTCATGATCGCGAACAGAACCACTCTTGGTTCAACGGGTTACCCCGTAACCGAATGGTGATCTTTCCGACGATCACAACCTACTTATCTCATCATCGAACTAGGGTTGTTATTAAGCACATTATTATTAATACTGTTGACTCACAGTGTGACCGACACGAACTGGGCCCTTATCCGCGGGCATGGCTATCGATAGATTAATGTACACTCTGCAGAGGTTAGTACACTGTACCCACACTATGGAACCCATGGCCTCGCATTCCCATTCGGGTGGACCAACCGCGTTTCGACAAAACTGATCTACTGCCATGACACTCTCTCAGTCACTCCGACTCACTCTCCATTGGGCTAGTCCTGGGTGGCCCCGTGTCTACCAAAGACACCAACGACCACCGTCGTGGCCAAACATAACTGGTCCCACACGGGGACCCGGATCCATAACAACAACAACGGGCACACAAGGCTTATGTACGCCTACCTGATCAGGGTAGCGCGTGCCCATAACCTTCGCTCGTTGGAGGCACCGGTGAGAGGCGCGACAATAGACCCAGTTAGGACCTTCCCATAAAGGTAAGCGTGGTTGCACTGGTCAGTTCGATATGGTGGCACCATGACTCAGCCAACAATTTTTCAAGTTCAATTTGATCCGGTTAAACTTGAATGCAATATGCTGAGCCATGATAAAATAACATGATGCAATTACAATGCATGAGCATGATATCAACATAAGCACGGGTGCAACATAACTATCCACCATATCAACAATGAATCATCTCCAACTGAGCATGGCATAATGATGAGCATGAATATTAGAAGTACAACACTACTCATAGCATAGCATGACCACTAGCATCAACCATAAATACCATGCAAGAACTCATCAACAACATTACTGAGTAAACACTTACTCAACTAGCAGCAATGGAACAATGCATAGTAACAATACTCGGTAACCAACATTAGTCATGCACCGAAGAACATGACCAACCCAACATGTACTACTACCAAGCATGGCAATATGAAAGTAATGCTAACAAGTAGTTCATGATAACAAGGTGCAAGAAAGCATAGCATGATGGTAACCACCGACCCATAAGCATAACCGAACTAACGACAGCAGTAGCAAAACAATCATACAATTATTAAAGATTTAAGTTGAAAACCCCATGCTACTGCATGGCTATCATGCAAATGGTGGTTGTGGCTTGCCTGGGGATGAAGAAGGCACCGGGGAGAAGTGCGGTGAAGCCGCAAAAAGATTTGCCTGAAACAGTTCTCTCTCGGAGGGGCTGTTTACGTGCAAGAGCAAAAAGGTCATTTTCACAGTGTAAAACCATCGTGAAAATGAAACCAACAGAACGGGCTCGACGAACCAAAGACGTGGGCTTTGGAATCACCTCATTTGGAGTTGGGAGCAAAAAGATATGAGTGTTTGACTGCTAGGGACCTATGTGTAAAAATATATCCACAAACAGGCCCCTGGGTGAGAAAACAGAAAGCGCCTTAAGCGAAAATACATTTTCAGAACAGGGGAAGAGCACTTAAGGCGGGAGCAGAAGAGGATTGCGCTTTCTGAAGACGAAAACATACTCTCAGGAAATACGTTTCCACTTATCCAGCGTGGCAGTGGGGGCTCGTGGCGCTGTGCAACTAACGAGTGGGGCCCGCCTTATCCTCTCTCTTTCCCGCTCCTCCTCTTCTTCCTCCTGTGGCTCCCACGCGCAGAATAGAGAACAGCAGAGGAGGGGCTCGGCCGGTGCTAGCCCTGCTGCCTCCGGCCACCTTCGGTCGGGGCCAGGGCACCGGTGGCCTTGGGGTGGTGCGCCACACCCATCCAGGCAAGGAGCAAGCGACGGGGGAGGCCGCAGCCGCTGTGACTCACGGCGATAGAAGATTCATGTGACAGCCTGTTGTTTTGCCCTCTTTTATTTGCCTGATTTTCATTTGAATTGATTTTGAAATTTGGAGTTTTTTAATATTTTCATGTGGACTTAAACACTTGGGTACCCTTGGCTTTCACCCAAGTGCCTCATCTCCCTCTCTAATCATCATTTCCTGTCTGGTTCACCTCATAATAATATTTGGAATATTTTTCTTTAATTAAAAATATTCATTTCCTTCTCTTAAACCCTAGCTAGATCAATGTGCTCCAAAGCAACCCCAATTTTTCTTGCCCACAAAAATCAAAGAAAATTCAAAAATATTCTTTGAACCCTAGGGCACCTTCCTGAGCAAAAATATTGCACCACTTTTTGGAATATTTTTGCTACAAAAAATATTTTTTGTTCTGGACAGAAATGGTGGTTTCTACAACAACTACCATTTTACTTGCTACAATGAGGTTGATTTTTCTTGTGCACCATCACCTTAGTAGATGATTGCTAGCCTCCAAAACCCAGCACCAAACTCCCAGCTGTTTGACCTCAGTAAACTCTCAAAGTTACTGATCAGAAACTTACTTGGCTTGTGAAATCTTTTCTACTGCGTCTGGGTCCAAACCAAATCGTGGTAATCTTCAGAACTACCACGAACAACAAGCCAGACATGAACTTTGGACGTAGGTCAGCCTGAGGGCAAAGTTCATGCGGTGACCACACGTGTACACGATGCCAGCCTGCGTGTCGATACGCTCTGAGTGCCGCCTTGCGCTCCGTTTCGCGCGTGCTCGCTTCCTCGACTGCCAAAGCGTACCAAACCTCGCCACCATCTTCGTCCAAACCCCCCTTAACTCTCCCCTGGCCCTCGCCGATGCTAGAGCTCGCCGCAGCGAGCACGGGCATGGTCCGACCAACGTAACAGTGCGGTGTGCACTGTGCTCGTTGCCTTCTCCTCGATCATGTGCTCGTCCCCGTTCGCCCACAGTCCCCACGTGAGTTGCGTCGCCTTCTCCCCCTCTCACTGACACCGCTCGTCGCCGGGCGCCGTGTCTAGGTGTCAACGACGGAGCCCGATCCCCCCCCCTCACTGCATGCCTATAAATGGAGCCATCCCTAGCCTCCTCGAGCACCATCCTCCACTCCCACACACCCCACAACATCGTACAGAACCGTAGCCCGGCAGGGCAAGCCGCAGGCCGCCGTCCCCGAGCTCGAGCGCACCGGCAATCTTCTCGGGTCGTCACGGTAGCTCCAGCCCCTCCCAGGCCTAGGCAACCCTTCAAGGGCCTCCGCCACTCTCCGGTGGTGCTGTTCCACCTGGTTGGAGCCCCTGGAGTCGCCGTTGTTCGTCGTTGTCTTCGTCTCCGGCGACCTCTGCTCTCTGCCTCCGCTAGCGAGGACGATTCCAATGCCGTCTGACCACCCCTAGCTATGCTATGGGTACGAGAAGGTGCGCCTCCATCCCCTCTCTCGATCCCTCCCTCTCATTTTGGCCAAGGAGCCCTCATTGCCGGCGTGATCTCCGGCGAAGCCGCGACCTCCTCTGTTTCCTTCTCCCTCTCCCCCTCACCTCAGCCACTCAGTACACACGCCAAGCGGTACGAGTGGTGGCGCCCCGAGGCTTTACGCCTTCGATGTTCCCCCCAGTCTGTTTTTATTTAAATTCAAATTTCATTTATATCCAGAGAGATTCAAACAGCTATAACTCTTCAACCATAAGTCCAAATGAATTGATTCTTTTTGCATCGTGTTCTTTGCAAAGAAATCTAGCAGCCCATCAAAAATGGGATTTTTTTTCCCTGCTGTCTAGATTTTTTGGTGATTTTCAGAAGGGTTCTTGATGTTTTCTTTTTGTGTTTAAAATTATTTTCAGAGAGTGAAGCTTGTCTTGGGGAACACCAGAGGGCTTGTGAGCCTCATCTGCACTAAGGCAAGCCACATCAACATTTTCATGATGCGACTTCAATATTTGTGATTTTCCTACTTGAATGAATGATTTAATCCACGCATTTAAATCATTATTATTATGTTAATTATATTTTGTTAGTGTTTGTTTAAGTTGCATGCTTATATTATCAGAAAGTTTGTAGCTAACTAAGTTGTTATAGAAACTATAATTAATCTTTGCTATGATAGAAATAATATGGTTATGTATATAAGTAATTAATTGGAATTATTTTCTTGCATGAGAAAAATGATAAATTGGTTAGAAAAGATTCTGTTTAATGTGAGGTTAATCCTAACCAGAGAAGTATGAGGAGTTGTTGATGTTTATGCTTAGTGTGGAGTTAGTTGACTCGGCCATTTCCGTTAATATATGGTGTATATGTTAGTGTTGCATTTCATGGCATACTATGACACTGGTTATTTTTTTATTTAAGTTGAACATGGTAATAACACAACTTGAACATATCATTGACCTGGACATGGTGCCACTGAATCGAGTTTTTCCCAGTGCAACCACATTTGCTTGTATGGGAAGGCCTTTATTCGGTTTGTTGTCATGCCTCTGGTCGGTGCCTCCAACTAGGGAAGGTTATGGGCATGCGGTACCCTGGCCCGGTAAGTAGACATAACCTTGTGTGCCCGTTGTTGAGATTTTGGTACCGGTCCCCGTGAGGGACGTTTTGGCCACGACGGTGGTCGTTGTGTCTTTGGTAAACACGGGTCCACCCAGGACTAGCCCAGTTGGGAGTGGGTCGGTGTGGCCAAGAGAGTGTCATGGCAGTAGGTCAGTTTCTTCGGAATGTCGTTGGTCCACCCGAATGGGAATACGAGGCCATGGGTTCCGTGGTGTGGGTATAGTGTGCTACCTTTGCAGACTGTATTAATCTATCGATAGCCGAGTCCACAGTTACGGACACCTCGAAAGTAGGTCACACAGTGACTCAACATTTAATTAATCTTGCACACTAAGTCATGAACTTTGCACTGTTGGGGATGGCGGGAAGGTCATCCTGTCGGTTGAGACCAAGTGTTGGTCGTGGTTGTGATCGCCGGAAGGATCACTGTTTGAGACCAAATATTGGTCGTGGCTGTGGTCGCCAGAATGATCACGAGGTATCCATAGCTAAGATCATGTGGTTGGTACATTTATGATCTAGAAGCGATCACCGTTGGTAAGTTAGTCCGAGGGACTGTTCTCATAAGAGTGTGATCACAGCATGTTCGTTACATTGTTGCATTACTAATAACTGGTTAATTATCATGATATTGTTTGTCATTGTGTCTATTCTTGTTGTGAGCTTGCAAGCACATTCAATGTACTGACCTGGCGTGTCATGCCAGATTTCAGGAAAGTCCCGTGGAAAGGAGTGCTGCTCGAGTCTAGATCGTGTCCACATCGGTGTCCTTGTGCTATGGAGTTCCACTACGACGTTGTTCCGCTGTCGCGTAGTTGTTATGATCGAGGCCCCTTATGTTCACTAAATAATGTACATATGTTCAGCCGCACCAGGTGTGCCGCTTGGCCTTGCTACCTCTTGTAATGTAAACTTTGACCCGCTAGCATCAGTAAAGCGGTTGTTTTCTGTACCAAGATGTTGTGTGTTGCCAAAAGACATGGTATCTGGGCTGGCAATGCAAGGTAAACCCGTCGCCCTAAGCCGGGGTGCCACAACGCTTGGTATCAGAGCCGCGCTGACTGTAGGCCACGCTAGACTTCGACGTGTTAACTGGACGTTAGATACGAGTCTAAGTTGAGTGCCGGTAGCATTTATAGCTGGTTGTTGCATTGCATGCACTTATTTTATTTTTATGCTAACCTGCTAATGGTTGTGAGTGTAGATGGCTCTAGTGCCGTATCCGTGCCAGTTGCAACTGATGCCATTCACGTCGCCACATCTCCTTCGTAGCGTGTGGCATCGACTATGCCCCCTCGGTGCCGATCCAGTCTATCGCGTGTACCGGGAGCATCTAGCTGACTCATTGTATGAGTATCACACAATGGTTACTCTGCGCACCAGTTCCGATTCCAGCACTTACACTCGTACCTCTCGGAGCGGTTACGCTTCTGCCGCTTCTCAGGCTGTCCAGTTTGTTGCATTCGAGGTCCTTGTCGTGCTTTGTTACAACGAGGTCCGGATGCAGAACCACCCAGGTTTCTACTACCATCCTTCTCTGCAGGACAATGGTCGTGTCCGTTTCCCTACCATTGACCCGGAGTCTGATAGTGTTGCTAGTCATCTTGCTCGTTACATCACTGCTAGCTCTCTTATGATCCACGAGCTGGCTCGAGAGCTGACTCGTGCTCGTACTACTTTAGCCGCTGCTTTAGTCACTACTAGATCTGCCACTACTCCATCCTCTCTGAGATTCCTCCTTATATTCCAGCCAGTTCTAGTTCCCCTGTTTCACCGGTTACTCCCCCGAGTAGCTCGGGTGCCTTGACGGTGAACCCTCTCAGTGCCCTGCTGAGAGGGTTACACTTCTCACTACTCCTGTAGCCCCGATGTTTCATCCTACACCTGCCCCTAAGGGAGAGCCCTCTAGGCAGCGTCGTCGTGTTACCTTTAACCCGGGGGTCTCAGTTAACCTCATCAGTTCCGGGTCCGAGTCCGCTTCAGGAGAGGACCCCGCAGCAGCAGCAAAGCAGTAGAGCCCCTGAGTATCCGCAGTCATCGGGATGATGTTCAGATGTAGTAGTACGAGTCATGATGTTTCGTTTTCTGTATGAGAGTAGTTGAACCTGGCATGTTGGTATCTTTCATGTATGAGTCTATGTATAATTATGTTGGAACTCTATTTTATTCGCCATGTTTTCTTCGTCATTTCGGTTTTTCTCGGGATTTTGTTGCTGGATTTTCCCCAATTTATTTTGAATGTTTCTCATCTCGGTTGCGTTGCCTTGGGAAAAATCATAATAGGATGCCGCGGTAGGACACTCATAATAATATTTGGAATATTTTTCTTTAATTAAAAATATTCATTTCCTTCTCTTAAACCCTAGCTAGATCAATGTGCTCCAAAGAAACCCCAAATTTTCTTGCCCACAAAAATCTGAGAAAAATCACAAATATTCTTTGAAGCCTAGGGCACCTTCCTGAGCAAAAATATTGCACCACTTTTTGGAATATTTTTGCTATAGAAAATATTTTATGTTCTGGACAGAAATGGTGGTTTCTACAACAACTACCATTTTACTTGCTCCAATGAGGCTGATTTCTCTTGTGCATCATCACCTTAGTAGATGATTGCTAGCCTCCAAAACCGAGCCCCAAACTCCTAGCCGTTTGACCTCAGTAAACTCTCAAAGTTACTGATCAAAAACTTACTTGGCTTGTGAAATCTTTTCTACTGCGTGTGGGTCCAAACCAAATCGTGGTAATCTTCAAAACTACCATGAACAACAAGCCAGACATGAACTTTGGACATAGGTCGGCCTGAGGGCAAAGTTCACGCGGTGACCACGCGTGTACACGATGCCAGCCTGTGTGTCGACGTGCTCTGAGTGCCGTCGAGCGCTCTGCTTCGCGCGTGCTCGCTTCACCAAATGCGAAAGTGTGCCAAACCTCGCCACCATCTTCGTCCAAACCCCCTTAACTCTCCCCTAGCACTCGCCGACGCTGGAACTTGCCCCAGCGAGCACGGGCACGGTCCAGCCAACATAATAGTGCGCTATGCACTGTGCTCGTCGCCTTCTCCATGATCCTGTGCTCGTCCCCGTTTGCCCACAGTCCCCGCGTGACCTGCATCGCCTTCTCCCCCTCTCACTGACACCGCTCGTCACTGGGCGCCCTGTCCAGGTGTCAACGGCGAAGCCCGGTCCCCCATCGCTGCTCGTCTATAAATGGAGCCACCCCCAGCCTCCTCGAGCACCATCCTCCACTTCCACATACCCCACAACATCGTAGAGAACCGTAGCCCGGCCGAGCAGGCCGCGGGCCGCCGTCCCCGAGCTCGAGCTCGTCGGCGATCCTCTCGGGTCGTCACGGTAGCTCTAGCCCCTCCCAGGCCTAGGCAACCCTTTCCGGGCCTCCGCCACTCTCTGGTGGTACTGTTCCGCCTGGTTGGAGCCCCTGGAGTCGCCGCTGCTTGCCATCGTCTTCGTATCCGGTGACCTCCGCTCTCTGCCTCTGCTTGTAAGGTCGATTCCGACGCTGTCCGACCACCCCTAGCTATGCTACGGGTATGGGCAGGTGTGCCTCCATCCCCTCTCTCGATCCCTCCATCTCGTTTTGGCCAAGGAGCCCCCGTCGCCGGCATGAGCTCCGACGAAGCTGCGACCTCCTCTGTTTCCTTCTCCCTCCCCCCCTCACCTGACTAGAGGGGCCCGCTAGTCAGACACTTAGTACGCGTGCGAAGCGGTACGAGTGGTGGCGCCCCGAGTCTTTACGCCTTCGACATCACCCCCGAGTCTGTTTTTATTTAAATTCAAATTTCATTTATATCTAGAGAGATTGAAACAGCTATAACTCTTCAACCATAAGTCCAAATGAATTGATTTTTTTTGCATTGTGTTCTTTGCAAAGAAATCTAGCAGCCCACCAAAAATGGGATTTTTCCCCGCTGTCTAGATTTTCTGGTGATTTTCAGAAGGGTTGTTGATATTTTCTTTTTGTGTTTACAATTATTTTCTGGGAGTGAAGCTTGTCTTGAGGAACACCAGAGGGCTTGTGAGCCTCATCTGCACTATGGCAAGCCATATCAACATTTTCGTGATGCCACTTCAATATTTGTGATTTTCCTACTTGAATGAATGATTTAATCCATGCATTTAAATCATTATTATTATTATGTTAATTATATTCTATCAGTGTTTGTTTAAGTTGCATGCTTATATTATTAGAAAGTTTGTAGATAACTAAGTTGTTATAGAAACTAGAATTAATCTTTGCTATGATAGAAATAATATGGTTATGGATATAAGTAATTAATTGGAATTATTTTCTTGCATGAGAAAAATGATAAAATTGGTTAGAAAAGATTCTGTTTAATGTGAGGTTAATCCTAACCAGAGAAGTATGAGGAGTTCTTGATGTTTATGCTTAGTGTGGATTTAGTTGACTCATTCATTTCCGTTAATGTGGTGCATATGTTAGTGTTGCATTTCATGGCATACTAAGACACCGGTTATTTTTTTTATTTAAGTTGAACATGATAATAACACAACTTGAACATATCGTTGACCGGGTCATGGTGCCACTGAATCGAGTTTTTCCCAGTGCAGCCACATTTGCCTGTATGCGAAGGCCTTTATTCGGTCTGTTGTCATGCCTCTGGTCGGTGCCTCCAACTAGGGAAGGTTATGGGCGTGCGGTACCCTGGCCCGGTAAGCAGACATAACCTTGTGTGCCCGTTGTTGTGATTTTGGTACCGTGGTGTGGGTACAGTGCGCTACCTCTACAGAGTGTATTAATCTATCGATAGCCGAGTCCACGGTTACGGGCACCTCGAAAGTAGGTCACACCATGGGTCAACATTTAATTAATCTTGCACACTAAGTCATGAACTTTGCACTGCTGGGGATGGCGGGAAGGTCACCCTGTCAGTTGAGACCAAGTGTTGATCGTGGTTGTGATCGCCGGAACGATCACTGCTTGAGACCAAATATTGGTCGTGGCTTTGGTCGCCAGAATGATCTCGAGGTATCCATAGCTAAGATCATGTGGTTGATACATTTTTGATCCAGAAGCGATCACCGTTGGTAAGTTAGTCCGAGGGACTGTTCTCATAAGAGCGTGATCACATCATGTTGGTTACATTGTTGCATTACTAATAATTGGTTAATTATCATGATATTGTTTGTCATTATGTCTATGCTTGTTGTGAGCTTGCAAGTACATTCAATGTACTGACCTGACGTGTCATGTTAGATTTCAGGAAAGTCCCGTGGAAAGGAGTGCTGCTCGAGTCTAGATCGTGTCCAGATCGGTGTCCTTGTGCTATGGAGTTCTGCTACGACATTGTTCCGCTGCCGCGTAGTTGTTATGATCGAGGCCCCTTATGTTCACTAAATAATGTACATATTGTACAGCCGCACCGGGTGTGCCGCTTGGCCTCGCTACCTGTTGTAATGTAAACTTTGAGCCGCTAGCATCAATAAAGCGGTTGTTTTATGTACCAAGATGTTGTTTGTTGCCAGAAGACATGGTCTCTGGGCTGGCAATGCAAGGTAAACCCGTCGCTCTGAGCCGGGGTGCCACAACTCGGGCGATGGCCGCTGTTCTTGGGGGCGACGACCTGGGGCATACAACGAAGAATGGAGGGGCCGAGGAGGGTCGTTAGACCACGGTTAAAACAGGGGTGAGGTCAGGGAGTGGAGGGGTGGCTCGGGTCAGCTGAATTTGAGCGGAGCACCGCGGCGAGGCTTCGGCCATGGGAGGGGCAGGAGAGGCTCTCGAGCTCGTTTGAGAGGCTGGGAGGGGTAGTGGAGCAACGCAAGGCTGCTGGTATGCTCGGGAGGGGCTCGGGTGGTCTTTATATAGGTGGGGCGAGAGGCACGGGCTCGGGTGCCTCCGCCCGCGTCCGGCCGAAGCTCTGGCGAGGCTCTGCGAGCACGGGCGAGCACGGGAACACGACGAGGGAGAAGTGGACGCGCTACAGAGGTGCACAGGGCAGGAGGGGCCAAGGGGCACAGAGGAGAAGCGGCCGAACGCCATTAAAACCTTGTCGGCTACAGCTCGCTCGTGGGCACGCGGCGACGAGCACTGACGGAGGAGCTTACGGAGGGGGAGATGGCTCCACGAGGACGACGACGATGCGGTGAAGCTGTTGGACATGCTCACGAGCGCAAATATGACGAGAGGGAGAGGGGCCCGAGCAAGAAACTATCCTAGACGCGGCCATGGCATGCCAAAGAGGTGGTGACCGCGTGAGCTGGCGAGGAGAAGGTGTCAAAGGTTTGCGAACGTTGTCTAGTGCGTATTTCATCCAGGGGAGGTTACCACTAAGGTGGTAGATCAGTTAAAAGAGCTCCGGTTGAATGGTAATTAACCTCTGAAGTTTACTGCAGTAAACTTGGATGAGCACTGGTGATCAACATGAAGGTGATTGGGAGCAATGGAGTTGTCTGCGAGGTTTAGGTTAAGAAGGACTTTCATCCTGGTAACTTTGAGAAGATTAAGACCAAGATTTAATGTAGTTGCTTAACAACCACATAAACTGGTCCAGAAATGAGATTTGGATGATGCACTCACATGAATCATCAACTTGAGCTGAAATTTGGCAAGGCCTAATGATTTGGTCATAGTTAGATGCTGTAAAAATTTCATACCAATTAGGTTCACCAAAATGGTACTTCCTTCACAGCTATTCTTCACTGACCAGAATCTTGCGAGAATTCTAGAGAAATATTGGCTGGGTGAAAAGGTTCCAAATTTGGTGGAGAGATGTTATTGGGGTATGAGAATGCTCTGGTAAATTTTTAGGCAAAAGGAAGCAATATAAAATGTACTTGCTTCACAATCTGAAAATATTGACATAACCAAAGATTTGGTCATGTGCTCACATAGATGATTGGATGGGGCTCAAATTTGGAGGTGTGTCATAATATGAGCACAATGAATTAGTGTGAAAAATTTCAACTCATTTGGATAACCCTAGCTAGCACTTCCTTCACAAAGGCTTCCCTCAGCCAGGAACTTTGAAAACCACTGAGGAAGTTTGGCTAGGCAAATAAAGTTGAATTTTGGCACAGGTCAATTATTTGGACAGGAAAAGATGTCCAAAAAGTTTGGGGTCAAATGGGCAAAGATAAATAGCACTTGCTTCATAATGTGCCATTTAGGACAGAATAAGAAATGAATTTATTGAGCATGATGAGAAATATGGCCAATGAAATATTTTGCCATATTTGAGGAATATATGACCCAAACAATTTATAAGAATTATTTGGGGATTTTTGGATGGGCAGAAATATAGGTTGCTTCACAACCTAGGGCAATTAGGGTAATTCCTTTAATAGAAAAAGGAATATTTCCTAGAAAAGGAAATTAGGGTTTGGTCAAGCAGTGGAGTGACATGATCTTGGCAAGGTTTTTAGGATGATGAGCCACTTGGGAGAGGAAATGAACGTGATTTCCCAGGTGACAAGGCCAGAGAACCACTCCAAAAAGGAAAACAGAGCAAAAACCAATAAATCAAAAACAAAAAGAAAAGGGCCAAAAACCAGGCTGTTACATACGATCTGATCGTGGAGGTGAATATTTGAGTTATGAGTTTGGTCTTCATTTGAAACAATGCAGAATAGTTTCACAACTCATGCCACCTGGAACACCATAGCGTAATGGTGTGTCCGAACGTCGTAACCACACTTTATTAGATATGGTGCGATCTATGATGTCTCTTACTGATTTACTGCTATCATTTTGGGGTTATGCTTTAGAGACGGCTGGATTCACGTTAAATAGGGCACCATCGTAATCCGTTGAGACGACACCATATGAACTGTGGTTTGGCAAGAAACCCAAGTTGTCGTTTCTTAAAGTTTGGGGTTGTGATGCTTATGTGAAAAAGCTTCAACCTGATAAGCTCGAACCCAAATCAGAGAAATGTGCCTTCATAGGATACCCAAAGGAAATTCTTGGGTACAAATTCTATCATAGATCCGAAGGCAAGATATTCGTTGCCAAGAATGGATCCTTTCTAGAGAAGGAGTTTCTCTCGAAAGAAGTGAGTGAGAGGAAAGTAGAACTTGATGAGGTAACTATACCTTCTCCCTTATTGGAAAGTAGTTCATCACAGAAATCAGTTCCAGTGATTCCTACACCAATTAGTGAGGAAGTTAATGATGATGATCAGGAAACTTCTGATCAAGTTACTACCAAACCTTGTAGGTCAACCAGAGCAAGATCCGCACCAGAGTGGTACGGTCATCCTATTCTGGAGGTCATGTTACTTGATCATGACGAACCTACGAACTATGAGGAAGCGATGATGAGCCCAGATTCTGCAAAATGGCTTGAGGCCATGAAATCTGAGATGGGATCCATGTATGAGAACAAAGTGTGGACTTTGGTTGACTTGCCAGATGATCGGCAAGCCATAGAGAATAAATGGATCTTCAAGAAGAAGACTGGCGCTGATGGTAATGTTACTGTCTACAAAGCTTGACTTGTTGCAAAAGGTTTTCGACAAGTTCAAGGAGTTGACTACGATGAGACCTTCTCACCCGTAGCGATGCTTAAGTCCGTCCAAATCATGTTAGCAATTGCCGCATTTTATGATTATGAAATTTGGCAAATGGATGTCAAAACTGCATTCCTTAATGGATTTCTTAAAGAAGATTTGTATATGATGCAACCAGAAGGTTTTGTCGATCCGAAAGGTGCTAACAAAGTGTGCAGGCTCCAGCGATCAATTTATGGACTGGTGCAAGCATCTCGGAGTTGGAATATACGCTTTGATAGTGTGATCAAAGCATATGGTTTTATACAGACTTTTAGAGAAGCCTGTATTTACAAGAAAGTCAGTGGGAGCTCTGTAGCATTTCTCACATTATATGTGGATGACATATTGTTGATCGGAAATGATAGAGAATTTCTGAATAGCATAAAATGATACTTGAATAAGAATTTTTCAATGAAAGACCTCGGTGAAGCTGCTTATATATTGGGCATTAAGATCTATAGAAATAGATCAAGACGCTTAAATGGACTTTCACAAAGCACATACCTTGATAAAGTTTTGAAGAAGTTCAAAATGGATCAGTCGAAGAAAGGGTTCTTGCCTGTGTTACAAGGTTTGAAGTTGACTCAGACTCAATGCCCGACCACTTCACAAGAGAGAGAGAAAATGAAAGTCATTCCCTATGCCTTAGCTATAGGTTCTATCATGTATGCAATGTTGTGTAGCAGACCAGATGTGTGCCTTGCTATTAGTTTAGCAGGGAGGTACCAAAGTAATCCAGGAGTGGATCATTGGATATCGGTCAAGAACATCCTGAAATACCTGAAAAGGACTAAGGATATGTTTCTTGTTTATGGAGGTGACAAAGAGCTCGTCGTAAATGGTTACGTCGATGCAAGCTTTGACACTGATCCGGATGACTCTAAGTCACAAACTGGATACATATTTATATTGAATGGTGGAGCTGTAAGTTGGTGCAGTTCCAAGCAGAGCGTCGTGGCGGGATCTACGTGTGAAGCGGAGTACATAGCTGCTCCGGAAGCAGCAAATGAAGGAGTCTGGATGAAGGAGTTCATATCCGATCTAGGTGTCGTACCTAGTGCATCGGGTCCAATGAAAATCTTTTGTGACAATACTGGTGCAATTGCGTTGGCAAAGGAATCCATATTTCACAAGAGAACCAAACACATCAAGATACGCTTCAATTCCATCCGCGATCAAGTCAAGGAGGGATACATAGAGATTTGCAAGATACATATGGATCTGATTGTTGCAGACCTATTGACTAAGCCTCTCTCATGAGCAAAATATGATCAGCACCAAGACTCCATGGGTGTTAGAATCATTACTGTGTAATCTAGATTATTGACTCTAGTGCAAGTGGGAGACTGAAGGAAATATGCCCTAGAGGCAATAATGAAGTTGTTATTTATATTTCCTTATATCACGATAAATGTTTATTATTCATGCTAGAATTGTATGAACCGGAAACTTAGTACATGTGTGAATACATAGACAAACAGAGTATCCCTAGTATGCCTCTACTAGACTAGCTTGTTAATAAAAGATGGTTAAGTTTCCTAGCCATAGACATGTGTTGTCATTTGATGAACAGGATCACATCATTAGAGAATGATGTGATGGACAAGACCCATTTGTTAGCTTAGCACTATGATCGTTTAGTTTATTGCTATTGCTTTCTTCTTGACTTATACATGTTCCTTTGATTATGAGATTATGCAACTCCCGAATACCGGAGGAATGCTTAGTGTGCTATCAAACGTCACAACATAACTGGGTGAATATAAAGATGCTCTACAAGTGTCTCCGATAGTGTTTGTTGAGTTGTCATAGATCGAGATTAGGATTTGTCACTCCATGTTTTGGAGAGGTATCTCTGGGCCCTCTCGGTAATGCACATCACTATAAGCCTTGCAAGCAATGTGACTAATGAGTTAGTTGTGGGATGATGCATTGCGGAACAAGAAAAGAGACTTGTCGGTAACGAGATTGAACTAGGTATGATGATACCGACGATCGAATCTCGGGCAAGTAACATACCGATGTCAAAGGGAACAACGTATGTTGTTATGCTGTTTGACCGATAAAGATCTTCATAGAATATGTAGGAACCAATATGAGCATCCAGCTATTGGTTATTGACCGGAGATGTGTCTCGGTCATGTCTACATAGTTCTCGAACCCGTAGGGTTTGCACGCTTAACGTTCGATGACGATTTGTATTATGAGTTAGGTGATTTGATGTACCAAAGGTTGTTTGGAGTCACGGATGAGATCACGGACATGATGAGGAGTCCTGAAATGGTCGAGACATAAAGATTGACATATTGGACCATGTTATTCGGACACAGGAATTGTTCCGGATAGTTTTGGATAAAATCGGAGTGCCGGAGGGGTTACCGGAACCCCCCGGGGAAGTAATGGGCCTTTGTGGGCTTTAGGGGAGAGAGAGGGCAGCAGCCAGGTGGTGGTGTGCCCCCCCAAGGGCAGTCCGAATAGGACTAGGGAGGGGGCACGACCCCTCTTTTCCTCTCTCTCTCCCTCTCTTCCTTCTTCTCCTACTTGGACTAGGAAAGGGGGGGGGGAGATTCCTACTTGTAGTAGGACTCCCTCCCTTGGGCGCGCCCCAAGGGCTGTCTGGCCTCCTCCTCCCCTCCTTTAGATACGGGGAGGGGGGCACCCCATAGACACACAAGTTGAGATCTTTAGCCGTGTGCGGTGTCCCCTCCATAGTTTTACACCTCGGTCATATTGTCGTAGTGCTTAGGCGAAGCCCTGCGTTGGTAACTTCATCATCACCGTCACCACGCCATCGTGCTGACGAAACTCTCCCTTGGCCTCGACTGGACCAAGAGTTCGAGGGACGTCACCGAGCTGAACGTGTGCAGATCGCGGAGGTGCCGTGCGTTCGGTACTTGGATCGGTTGGATCGTATAGACGTTCGAGTACATCAACCGTGTTACTAAACGCTTCTGCTTTCAGTCTACGAGGGTATGTAGACACACTCTCCCCCTCTCGTTTCTACGAATCTCCTAGATAGATCTTGCATGATCGTAGGGAAATTTTGAAATACTGTGTTCCTCAACACACATATCAAATTATCAAAGTACCGAACACGAATTAAACCAACATGATGAAATTCCTATCTACCCTAAAGAACGCTTTGCTTATCATAAGAGACCGTTTTGGCCCGTCCTTTGCCTCAAAAGGGTTGGGCTACCTTGCTGCACTTTTGTTACTACTATCATTACTTGCTCTTTACAAATTATCTTGCTATCAAACTATTCCACTACTTACAATTTCAGCACTTGCAGACATTACCTTACTAAAAACTACTTGTAATTTCCTTCTGCTCCTTGTTGGGTTCGACACTCTTAGTTATCGAAAAGAGCTACAATTGATCCCCTATACTTGTGGGTCATCAATGCTATTTTCTAGCGCCATTTCCGGGGAGTGAAGTGCCTTTGGTAAGTGGAATTTGGTAAGGAAACATTTATATAGTGTGCTGAAATTTATTGTCACTTGTTACTATGGAAAACAATCCTTTGAGGGGTTTGTTCGGGGTATCTTCACCTCGTCCGGAACCCCAACTAATTACCCCTCAACCTACTAAACCTACTAAAAATATTGAATATGAAATTCCTTCGGTTATGATAGAACAACTGCTAGCTAATCCTTATGCGGGAGATGGAGCCGAACATCCTGATATGCACTTGATATATGTAGAACAAATTTGTGGATTGTTTGAGCTTGCAGGTCTACCCAGGGATGAAGTTATGAAAAAGTTTTTCCCTTTATCTTTCAAGGGAAAAGCATTGGCATGGTATAGGCTATGCGATGATATTGGATCTTGGAATTGGCTCGTTTGAAATTGGAGTTCCATCAAAAAAATTATCCGATGCATCTAGTTCATCATGATCGGAATTATATTTATTTATATATATATATACATATAATTTTTGGCCTCGTCAAGGAGAAAGTATCGCTCTAGCTTGGGGGAGGCTTAATTCAATGTTATATTTATGCCCCAATCATGAGCTCTCCAAAGAAATTATTATACAGAACTTTTATGCTTGGTTTTCTCGTAATGATCAAACCATGCTAGATACTTCTTGTGCTGGTTCTTTTATGAAGAAGACTATTGAATTCCGGTGGGATCTTTTGGAAAGGATTAAATGCAACTCTGAAGATTGGGAACTCGACGAAGGTAAAGAGTCAAGTATTAAACTTAAATATGATTGTGTTAAATCTTTTATGGATACCGATGCTTTTCAAAAGTTTAGCACTAAATATGGACTTGACTCTGAGATAGTAGCCTCCTTTTGTGAATCATTTGCTACTCATGTTGATCTCCCCAAGGAGAAGTGGTTTAAATATCACCCACCTATTAAAGAAGAAATCAAAGAACCGTTACCAGTTAAAGAAGAAACTATACTTTATAATGTTGATCCAGTTGTTCCTACAGCTTATATTGAGAAACCACCTTTCCCTATTAGGATAAAGGAACATGCTAAAGTTTCAACCGTGGTTAACAAAAGCTATATTAGAACACCTAAACCTGATGAACAAATTAAAGTAGAACCTAGTATTGCTATGGTTAAAGATCTCTTAAAAGAAGATATGGACAGGCATGTTATTTAGTTCTGTGAAGAAGCTGCTAGAATTGCCAAACCTGATAAAAAAGATAAACATAGACCTATTGTTGGCATGCCCATCATCTCAGTTAAAATAGGAGATCACTATTATGATGGTTTATGTGACATAGGTGCTAGTGTGAGTGCTATTCCTTACACCTTATATCAAGAAATTATGAATGACATAGCACCCGCAGAGATAGAAGAAATAGATGTTACTATTGAACTTACTAATAGAGACACTACATCACCAATTGGGATTGTTAGAGATGTTGAAGTCTTGTGTGGGAAAATAAAATACCCTACTGATTTTCTTGTTCTTGGTTCCCCACGAGATAAATTTTCTCCCATTATCTTTGGTAGACCTTTCTTGAACACCGTTAATGCTAGAATAGACTATGAGAAACAAACTGTCGGTGTTAGTTTTGGTAATGAATCTCATGATTTAATTTTTCCAAGTTTAGTAGAAATCTTCATGAAAAAGAAATGCCTAGTAAGGATGAATTAATTGGTCTTGCTTCTATTGATGTACCACCAACAGATCCTTTGGAACAATATTTGCTAGACCATGAAAATGATTTACATATGCATGAAAGAAATGAAATAGATAAAATATTCTTTGAACAACATCCTCTACTTAAACACAATTTTCCTATTAAAACTTTAGGAGGTCCTCCTCCACCTAAAGGTGATCCTGTGTTTGAATTAAAACAATTGCCAGACACTTTGAAATATGCTTATCTTGATGAAAAGAAGATATATCTTGTTATTATTAGCGCTAACCTTTCAGAACATGAAGAAGAAAGATTATTGAAAGTTCTAAGGAAGCACCGAGCTGCTATTGGATATACTCTTGATGATTTAAAGGGCATTAGTCCCACTCTATGTCAGCACAAAATTAATATGGAACCTGATGCTAACCCGTTGTTGATCACCAACATCGGCTAAATCCGAAGATGAAAGAAGTGGTAAGAACGTAAATAATAAAACTTCTAGCAGCATGTATAACCTATCCCATAGCTAATAGTAGATGAGAAAGTCCTGTTCATTGTGTTCCTGAGAAAGGAGGTATAACTGTTGTTCCTAATGATAAGAATGAACTTATTCCACAAAGAATTGTTACAGGCTATAGAATGGTAATAGATTTTAGAAAATTAAACAAACAACTAGAAAAGATCATTACCCTTTCCCTTTTATTGATCAAATGCATGAAAGATTATCTAAGCACACACACTTCTGCTTCCTTGATGGATATTCCGGCTTTTCACAAATACCTGTTTCTCAACATGATCAAGAAAAGACCACTTTTACTTGTCCTTTTGGAACCTATGCTTATAGACATATGCCGTTTGGTTTATGTAATGCACCTGCTTCCTTTCAAAGATGTATGACTTCTATATTCTCTGACTTTTGTGAAAAGATTGTTGAGGTTTTCATGGATGACTTTTTTGTTTATGGGAAGTCTTTTGATGATTGTTTAAGCAATCTTGATCGAGTTTGCAGAGATGTGAACAAACAAATCTTGTCTTGAATTGGGAGAAGTGCCACTTTATGGTTAATGAAGGCATTGTCTTGGGTCATAAAATTTCTGAAAGAGGTATTGAAGTGGATAAAGCTAAGGTTGAGGCAATTGATAAAATGCCATGTCCTAAAGATATAAAATGTATTCGTAGTTTCTTAGGTCATGCTGGTTTCTATAGGAGATTTATCAAAGACTTTACAAAAAATTCTAGGCCTCTTACTAGTCTCTTGCAAAAGGATATTCCTTTTGTTTTTGATGATGATTGTTTAGAAGCCTTTGAAACACTCAAGAAAGCTTTAATTTCTGCACCTATTGTTCAACCACCTGATTGGAACTTGCCTTTTGAAATTATGTGTGATGCTAGTGATTATGTTGTTGGTGTTGTTTCTAGGACAAAGAGTTGATAAAAAACTTAACGTAATTCATTATGCTAGTAAAACTCTAGATAGTGCTCAAAGAAACTATGCTACTACTGAAAAAGAATTCTTAGCATTGGTGTTTGCTTGTGATAAGTTTAGACCTTATATTGTTGGTTCCAAAGTACCTGTTCACACAGACCATTCTGCTATTAAATATCTTATGGAAAAGAAAGATGCTAAACCTAGACTTCTTCGATGGGTTCTCTTGTTACAAGAATTTGATATAGATATCATTGATAGAAAAGGAGCTGAGAACCCAGTAGCTGATAATTTATCTAGGCTTGAAAATGTGCTTGATAACCCACTACCTATTGATGATAGTTTTCCTGATGAGTAGTTAGCTGCAATAACTGTTTCTCATAGTACTCCTTGGTATGCGAACTATGCTAATTACATTGTTGCCAAATACTTACCACCTAGCTTTACATACCAACAAAAGAAAAAAATCCGTCTATGATTAAGACATTACTTTTGGGATGACCCACACCTTTATAAAGAAGGAGTAGATGGTATTATTAGACGTTGTGTACCTAAGCATGAACAGGGACAAATCCTACAGAAATGTCACTCTGAAGCTTATGGAGGGCATCATGCTGGAGATAGGACCGCTCATAAGGTATTGCAGTCTAGATTTTATTGGCCTACTCTATTCAAGGATGCCCGTAAGTTTGTCTTATCTTGTGATGAATGTCAAAGAATAGGTAATATCCATAAGCATCAAGAAATGCCTATGAAATATTCACTTGATGTTGAACCATTTGATGTTTGGGGATTCGATTATATGGGACCTTTTCCATCCTCTAATGGGTATACATATATTTTGGTTGTTGTTGATTATGTTACTAAAAGGGTAGAAGTTATTCCAACCAGTAGTGCTGATCACAACACCTCAATTCAAATGCTTAAGGAAGTTATTTTCCCAAGGTTTGGAGTCCCTAGATATTTAATGATTGATGGTGGTTCACACTTTATTCATGGTGCTTTCCGTAAAATGCTTGCCAAGTATGATGTTAACCATAGAATTGCACCACCATATCACCCTCAGTCTAATGGTCAAGTTGAACTTAGCAATAGAGAAATAAAATTAATTTTGCAAAAGACTGTCAATAGGTCCAGGAAGAATTGGTCTAAGAAATTAGATGATGCGCTTTGGGCTTATAGAATAGCATATAAAAATCCTATGGGTATGTCTCCTTATAAAATGGTTTATGGAAAAGCTTGTCATTTGCCTCTTGAGTTAGAACATAAAGCATTTTGGGCAATCAAAGAACTCAATTATGACTTCAAACTTGCTGGTGAAAGGAGGTTATTTGACATTAGCTCTCTAGATGAATGGAGAATCCAAGCTTATGAAAATGCTAAATTATTCAAAGAAAAAGTAAAACGATGGCATGACAAAAGAATCCAAAAGCGTGAGTTTAAAGTCGGAGAATATGTTCTTTTGTACAACTCTCGTTTCAGATTCTTTGCAGGAAACCTCCTCTCAAAATGGGAAGGCCCATTTGTCATCGAGGAGGTTTATCGGTCTAGAGCCATCAAAATAAATAATTCCGAAGGTACTAACCCGAAGGTTGTTAATGGGAACGAATAAAACATTATATCTCAGGTATGCCCATTAATGTTGAAAGTAATATTATCCAAACTTTGACACTGGAAGAGCACATAAAAGAGTCCTTCCGGAACACTCCAGAATCGTGAAAATAAGGAGGTACGTGATATGGTAAGTAAACGGACTCCGAAAAATCCACAAAAGCATTTTTTATCAGTTTTGGAATATTTAAGAATTTTGGAAATAAATAAACTTCCAGGAAGTGTCCCCTGGTGGGCACAAGGCACCAGGGCAAGCCAGGATTGCCTGGCGCACCCAGGTGGGTTGTGCGAACCTGGGACACCTTCCGGACTCCGCTTTTCTCCCGTAGGCTTGTCCTCCAAAATAAAAAAATCTATATATACTTCCCGAACCTGTTGATCACCGTATCATGGAGAAATCTTTTGTTCTCTTTTCTTGATGTTTCCTGTACATTTTTGAAAATATGTCGTCCCAGGACTCCGACAGTGAGAGCTATGTCTCACATCTCATTGCTGACCCAAAGACCTATGGGGACCTATCTCCTTATGGTCGAACTACGGATGACGAGGGGGATTCTCACTAGATGAGGGTTGATGATTCAAGCTCGGAGGAGGAGGATGTTCCTCTACCTCAACTTGGGGATATGCACATAGAGTACAAGAAGTCCAGTCTCCCTAAGAGATCTAACCAGCCTAATAACTGATCTATTCCTTCTCATTTTCGGCAGAAAAGCAAAAGAGATTTATGTGACAAGATCTTGAAGCTAGAGTTGGAGGTCGATGATTGAAAATAGGAAATTGCTCTCCTCAACTACAATATGAAAAAGTTGAAGGCACAATTGTCATCACTACCACCATCTTCTTCAGCACCAAAGGAGAACTCAGTATCAAGTATGGGCACTCCCCTTGGCTTCCGCCAAGCTTGAGGGAGCTGCCTCGGTATCATATCATTCCACTATCTTTTTGCTTTTACTTATTTTCGTTCGATGTTTTGCTTTAGATGAATAAAAGTTTAGTTTGGTCCTTTCTTGTTTAAGAGTTTGCTTAGTGATCTATCCTTGTAATCGTGTGCAAGTTATATAATAAAGTTAGTTTGATTTTTTGCTTTATTTACTTTCATGTTGCAAATAAAGAAAAGAAACAAGAAAGGAAAAAGATAAAGGTAATAAATAAAAGAAAGGAAAGAAATCAATAAGATCATATACTAATCCTATGGTAGGTGATGGCACCACATAAGGAAAAGTATAAGTAGAAAATTTTATAGAGATTGACAAACATAGCATTGGTCAATGATGCAACTCATGAAATAATTAATAAGGGAAGAGAAGATTCACATATGAATATACTATCCTAGAAATCTTTTGTGATTGTGAGCCCTCATCAAAATATTATATGCCAAAATTGTTGACGTTGGACAAGGAAGACAATTTAATGATTTATACTTGTTCATATTCACATAGGAGCCATATTGTCATGGATCCTTTAACATGTGGTGCTTGCCCCCTATCTTTCCTAGCCAAAAATTCCGCACTAAGTAGAGATACTACTTGTGCATCCAAAAACCCTTAAACCCAAATCTTATTTTCAAGTGTCCACCATACCTACCTAGGGATTCAGTAAGATCCCTCAAGTAAGTTGTCATCGGTGCAAAAAGGCAATAAAAATTGCTTCTAAAAGTGTGAGATCATTTAGTGTAAGAGAAAATTGAGAGTTGCACAAACTTGTGATGGTGAAGAATAAAAGCGATAGACTGCATAATAAAGGTCACTATCACAAGGGGCAATGTAACGTGACGTTCTTTTGCACTAAGGGTTTGAGCATACAAATAAGTAAGCGCATGGCAACGTCTGCTTCCCTCTGCGAAGGGCCTATCTTTTACTTTTATGCAAGAGTCAAAGTTTTTCTCTCTATTCCTTTTATTTTTCTCCTTTGGCAAGCATCATGTGGTGAGGAAAGATCTAGGCACATATGTCCAGTTTAATATGGGTGGCATGAGTTATTATTGTTGACATCACCCTTGATGTGAGTACGTTGGGAGGCGAAACCATAAGCCCCCATCTTTCTATGTGTCCGATTGACACGTTTTGCTCATGTGTACGCGGTGAGTGTTAGCAATGATAGAAGACTATATGATGGTTGAGTATGTGGACTTGCCTAAAGGCTCCGACATGTGACCCTTCCTGAAAAGATGATGAATTGTAGTTGCAAAGTTGAGTGAGAACATAGCTTGTTGGTTTCTAATAGAGTTTTTGCTTTATACTTTGATTGTGTGATGAACTATTACTTATTCATGAGAAGTATATGATAAAAGTTCTATGTTTAATTTTGTTGCCGTTATAATAATCAACATGATGCTTCTATGTCCGTATTTTGTTTTTATCGACACCTCTCTCTCAAAGCATGTGGACATGTTTTTCGATTTCGGTTTTCGCTTGAGGACAAGCGAGGTCTAAGCTTGGGGGAGTTGATACATCCATTTTGCATCATGTTTTCTTACTCTTATTTATAATGTTTTTATCCATAATAATGCTTTTGGAGTAATTCTAATGCCTTTTCTCTCATAATTTGCAAGGTACACACCAAGAGGGAGAATTTCGGCATCTGGAAATCTGGACTAGGAAAAGCTACATCAGGCTACCTATTCTGCACAACTCCAAACAAGCTGAAACTTCACAGAGATTTTTATGGAATATTTAAGAATTATTGGATCAAATAACTACCATAGGGGGCCCACCAGGTGGGCACAACCCACCTGGGTGTGCCAGGGAGCCCTGGAGCACCCTGGTGGGTTGTGCTCACCCAGGCCCACCTCCGGTGCCAATCTTTTGGTATATAAGTCTTTTTGACCTAGAAAAAATAAGGAGAGGACTTTCGGGACAAAGCACCGCCGCCTTGTGGCGTAACTTGGGCAGGAGCACTTTTTCCCTCCGGCGGAGCAATTCCGCTGGGGGAACTTCCCTCCCGGAGGGGGAAATCATCGTCATCATCATCACCAACAACTCTCCCATCTTGGGGAGGGCAATCTCCATCAATATATTCAACAACACCATCTCCTATCAAACCCTAGTTCATCTCTTGTAGTTGATTGGTGCTTGTGGGTGACTAGTAGTGTTGATTACATCTTCTAGTTGAATACTATATGGTTTATTTGGTAGAAGATTATATGCTCAGATCCAATATGCTATTTAATACTCCTTTGGTCATGAGCATTTTTATTATTTGTGAGTAGTTATCTTTGTTCTTGAGGTCACGGGAGAAATCATGTTGCAAGTAATCATGTGAATTTGATATGTGTTTGATATTTTGATAGTATGTATGTTGTGATTCCCTTAGCGGTGTCGTGTGAACCTCGACTACATAACACTTCACCATATTTGGTCCTAAGGGAATGCATTGTGGAGTATCAATTAAATGATGGGTTGCGAGAGTGACAGAAGCTTAAACCCCAGTTTATGCACTATTCCGTAAGGGACCGAATGGATCCAAAAGTTTAATGCTATGGTTAGAATTTATTCTTAATACTTTTCTCGTAGGTGCGGATGCTTGCGGGAGGGTTAATCATAAGTAGGAGGTTTGTTCAAGTAAGAACAGAACCTAAGCCCCGGTCCACCCACATATCAAATTATCAAAGTACCGAACACGAATTAAACCAACATGATGAAAGGTGACTAGATGAAATTCCCATGTACCCTCAAGAACGCTTTGCTTATCATAAGAGACTGTTTTGTCCTGTCCTTTGCCTCAAAAGGATTGGGCTACCTTGCTGCACTTTTGTTACTACTATCGTTACTTGCTTGTTAGAAATTATCTTGGTACTAAGTTATTCCACTACTTACAATTTTAGCACTTGCAGACATTACCTTACGGAAAACTACTTGTAATTTCCTTCTACTCCTCGTTGGGTTCGACACACTTACTTATCAAAAAGAGCTACAATTGTCCCCTATACTTGTGGTTCATCAGAGACCATCAACTCCAGAGCTACGTTTACTGTCTCCATCTGTTGAACATGCAACCTTTAACGTGACAAGGTGTGTCTTGCCTGCCCACGAAGAAAGCAAAAGCGACTTCTCTCTTTTATTTCGTGCTTCTCTCAACAGTTTGGCAGAGGATGAAATGCCCATGCATAAAAAAATAATAGTGAGAGTATGGGTGAAGCATGTGCAGAACTAGTGCATTGTACAAGTAGCAGATAGCAGGTGGCTGAAAAATAAATGAAAGAGACATATGATAGCTCTACAATATTCCATCACAAACAAAATTAGATTCTACTCCGTATGATT
Source organism: Triticum dicoccoides (assembly GCF_002162155.2). Lineage (NCBI taxonomy): Eukaryota > Viridiplantae > Streptophyta > Magnoliopsida > Poales > Poaceae > Triticum > Triticum dicoccoides. Next base: position 177,747,399 of record NC_041382.1, on the reverse strand, counting down.
TTGTAATATATGAGCACATGCATAGCTGGGAAATGAGGTACTCGTTCAACACACCACCACATGTGGTCCTATCAAAATAACAGTCGATTGAAAATAAATAGGTCAGTCGATTTTTTTATGAACCGTCCGATCTACAAGGAACAGGTATATGGCCTTCGTCTACCTCCCGCCAATCACTGTTGACGATCTTTCTTGAACCGCCAGCGACCATCAGCCCAAACCCCTACCTCCACCGCCCCGCCCTCCCCTCGACCTCACACCACTGTCGTGCTTGGCAGCGCCCCCCGGCCATCCCTTTAAGCCTGGCCGACCTTCAGATCGGGCACCAACAACTCCTAGGCCCCACACACACCTAACATAAACACCGAGGCGCTGCTTCCCCGACGTAATAGGAGGACTAACATCTGTTACGCCGGGGAATGCTTCCTTTAATTGGGAATCAACTGACCAGGAATTGAAATTCGAGGGGGGCGATAGACCTCTAGCTAAGGTGAAATAGTAAATGAGGAGAAACCTTGTGCATCGCGGGTTCCTAGGAATATTAGTATAAGGAAGAAGGTGTAGGAAGAAACAGTTAACTAGTGTCTTTTGTGGGATGAATACCGTGCAAGCAGAGATGTAAGATTTGCATGAATAAGGGAAGAGGAGTACCAGTTCCAGTTGCTTGTGCCGTGTCCTCCTGATATCGCAGCGATGTTCTTCTTTTTACCAAGGGAACCAATGTTTTCGAGGAGGGTGGAGCCTTGGACGAACCCATGGCCAAATTGTTGACTGTGTTGCGGTGGCCGTCTGTCGGCGGAGGGGAAGCAGATCTGAGGCGGCGAAGGACGGTGTAGCGGGAACAGCTTCGGTGAAGTGGACGGTGGCGATGTTGGAGCGGCAGTGATGAGGCGTAGGACGACATGGGTGAACTGGCACGGGTACGGCGCACGTCAGCGTCCTGGAGGCAGCTCGGCCCCGGCTTCAACTACTAGCCATGGAGGGCATTAGGGTTGCAGTTGAGGTGGAGGACGACGCCGAGGTATCGGCTCCGGCGTGATGGAGGAGGGCGACGGTTGATGGGTGGGATGGGATGGCAAACGGAGGACGCCGGGGTTTCACGGCTAGTCGAGAGGTAGTTTTGGTGCCCACGGAGTACGAATGGGGAATCAGACAGGGGGAGGGGGGCGGGCGGGGGGAGCTAAGGGGAACCATGTTTCGGTCAGGGACACGCTTGGTTTTTTTTTGAACAGATGGGACGCGGTTGTTTGAAATTTGGGGAAGTATAACCCCCCTCTTAAATTTTGGACCTACTGTGGGTCAGGGGTAGGACGGCAATCCTAGGTGTCCCAAATAGTGGGCGGGAGCGATTTAGGCCGAGCGAATGTGTATATAGGCATACGCGCTAACTTTCTCTCTCACACATACGCGCACACGGTGTATATCCATCGGTGGTCTCTCACACATGCTCACACACTCTCTCGCAAGGTGTCTTTCTCGCACACATGCTCTCGATATCACCCTCCCTCCCTCTCACAACCATTTACGACTATTTTCACTAATCTTTATCACAATCACTCTTCCTCTCACATGCATACGCACGCACAATCCCCATCGACCCTTTCTCTATACATAGACCTGCCTACGTCTCTCCCACACACACATTATCTTTAGGCCTGTCTTGCACGCATTGTCTCCACCTTTCTTCCTAATTAACGAATATGATTTCAGCAGAGCATTCTGTAGGATGCCCCTTAAAGTTAGGTTGGATGAATGGTAATATCAGAGATAAGGGGTTACCTTAGTCTGAGGACCTAGGGTTACAAATTCTAGCCAGCACTACAAAAAAAGACACACTCGTGACATTTTGGGCCGAACAAAAAATTTCCTGTCATGCTTATGACACTTCTATGACGATAATTGTGACAAAACCCGGTATCATCATAGATGTGGTGGGCTCCTACTTCTATGACAAAAAATAATGACAGAAAATGGGCTTTTCGTCATGGGCGCCTACATGACATTCTTTAGGCCGTCCATAATGGAAAAAATCCTAGTAAAAGTGAGGGCGAGGAAACTTTTTAGGGAGTTCCCGGTTATGGTGGGTGGTCGGGGCCGAGCGATGCACAGAGGTTAGCGCGTTTCTCTCGTACACATACACGCGTGTGTGCGAGGCGCTGCGCTCTAACTGAACCCGAGCGAGGCGTTGGGCTCTAACTAAACCTGAGCGATTGCACTAGCTATGTTACAGAACCCCGATCAATCCTTTGATGTTAACTAAACCCGAGTGATTCCTTCGCTACTACTGCTAACTGAAGCCGATCAAAGCTGCCTCTTGATGAACAGTTCCCGGTGGGGGTTGCATGAACATGATCTCGTGGTAGTAGAGGTTGTTGCCGCTGGATGAATAGGACCCTGATCGAGCCGGTTGGGGGTGGATGAACAGGACCCCGTGGAGGGATGGTAGAACAGTAGCCATTGGAGGGCTGGATGAACAGGACCCCATGGAGGGCTGGATGAACAATAGCTGGTGGAGGCTGGAGGAAGTCGACGGTGGATGAACAGTAGCTGGTGGAGGCTGGAGGAAGTCGACGGTGGATGAATAGTAGCCCGTGCAGTCTCGTTCTGCGGTACGCCACACCCTTCCCGATGAACAGGACCCCGTTTCGACTGTAGGCGCTCCAACACAAGTCTGTTTCCTCCGTTTTGCGGTACGCCACACCCCTCCCAATCAACAGGACCTTGTTTCGACCGTACGCGGTCGAACACAAGTCAGTTTCCTCCGTTTTGCGGTACGCCAGACCCTTCGCGATGAACAGGACCCTGTTTCGACCATACGCCATCGAACAGAAGGCCCGTTTCCTCCGTTCTGCCGTACGCCAGACCTTGTTTCGGCTGTTCCGTCTAAGCCAGTTGCGTACCGATGAACACGACATATTTCGTTGCTTCCCGATGAACACGACACAGTTTCTCCATTCCGACCCGGTCGGTTGGCTTTAGATGAACAGGATTAGTCATTGTACGCGTTGGAGACCCAGCCCGTATGTACGTACATAGCCGTATTTACTATCTTGCAGCATGGCCGTACGTACATGTACATGATATAGACGGGACTGCGTGACATTCTACGTTGGCGCCTTTACTTCAACACGTGCCGCTCCTTACTCGGCCATGGTACGTCGCTGCAGAGACACAAATCGACCGCTCTGTACGTACACGTTCGCAGCCAGACACATAACGCTACCTTTGCTTCAACCTGGTGGGTCCCAGCTATCAGTGGGTAAGAAGGTAGTTCCTTCCATGTGAAGATAAAGCCGGTGAGTCCGAGCTATCAGGGGGGACTTTCTTTTGTGAAATACAGAGGCCCTTCCGGTAGGTCCGAGGTGTCAGGGGGAGGAATCATTTTTTTTGCGCGTAATAAGGAGGCACTTCCTTGCATGCGGCCATGGACCCAGCTGTCAGCCTCTCCACTTACAGTCCTCTTCTGATGGTTGTCGTTCGTTAGCCGCGTTGATGACACCATACCGCCTGAGAGAACCAAGGTGATGGACAACAGCGTGACCTAGGAAGGGAACGACCCGGAGCCGGGAATACGCAACAGTGGATGCCCACACGGGGGAGTACAAGGGTTGACTACTTCGGCTGTGGTTTGAGGTTGCCGTTTCTGAAGAATAACAGGGGGTGTGGGTGAGTAGAGGGAAGGCCTGACTAGTAGTAGTATGGTCGGGTGGTGAGGCCTGCACAGCAGCACAGTTAGCCACGGGACACTGGAGCAGGTTTGGGCGGCTGGAGCAACAAGACCAGAGGTTGAAGTCATAGCTTGGCCATTGGATTAACATCCAATGGCCAGTGCAGCTAGAATCGTTTATTGACTATGTTGACAAAGCCCTGCGTACGCGTTAACTTAGTAGGCCCACAAGTCAGCCTCCAAATCTGGTGGGTCCGAACTAGCAGGGGGAATCAATTTTTTTCGCATAATAAGATGCACTTCCTTGCGTGCGAAGATGTTTTTTGGTTTTTTTTATTTCTTCTTTTTCGAGTTAGAATAAAAACAAAACAATTTAGCATCTTTGGTACAATATATATTTTCACGAAAAGGATCATAATAAAGCTGGTGGGTTCCAGCTGTCAGGGAGAGGAAACTTTTTATTTCCACGTAATAAAGGAAGCAATTCCTTGCATGCGAAGAAGTAGCTGTGGGTCAAACCTGTCAGGGGGAGAATTTTTTTTCCATAATACGGGGGCACTTGCTGCATGCGGCCATGGGCCATGTGGGTCCCTACTATCAGCCAATCCACGCACATGCCTCATCCGATGGCTGTCGTTTGTTGAAAAAGTTAACCACGCCCTGCCGAGAGAACCAACGTAGTGAATGATGTCGAGTATTACGAAGGGAACGACCCGGAGCCAGCGAAGACACAATAGTGGATGCCCACACGGAGGGGAGTACGAGAGTTCACTAGTTCGGCTTCGGTATGAGGTTGCCATCGCTAGAGAAGAACATGAGGTGTTGGTGAGTAGAGGAATGGACTGGACGGCGTTTGGGAGTAGGGTGGGCCGGTGAAGCCTGCGCGGCAGCACAGCTGGCCACTGGAGGCGGCAGCAGGCGGTACCGCCGGCAGTGGTTTGGGCGGGTGAAGCAAGAATATCAAAGATTGAAGAAGCAATACAGCCATTGGATGGACATCCAACTGTCACTGCTGCTAGAATCGTGTCTTGACTGTAAGTTTACAAAGCCTTCCGTACGCTTTAGTAGGCCCACAAGCCTTTCGTACGTGTCACTGGCTATAATTCTCAAAAAAATAGTAGGCCCACAAGTGAGCATCACATCTGTGGCAGAGAACATATAGCCCATTTGTGATTTGTAATAATGTACAACCCATTTTTGAGTTCTAATGGAATTTACTACAACCCATCTACATTATGTTAAAATTACAACCCATTTTCTAGCCAGGACAATGATTTATAATTTTAACCAACCTCTCAAAACAGAATAGAACCAAAAATCCCACATTTTGATGGGATCCGAAATATTTTTATCCCTAAATTTTGAGTCATATTAAATATAATGTCAAAATGAATTTGTATTAGGTAAAAATCTAAAGAAATATTGTGCATGCAATAAGTAATGAAATCAAAATTTTCAAATTCAAAAAACAATATTTTTGAAACTAATTACATGTTTGGTGTGTTTTTGTATATTTATAGCCCAATTTTTATAATTACATCACATTTATTATTTCTTAAAGCCCATTTTATTGTTAGGCCTAATGCATCCCTCATAGGAAAGATTTACAGCCCAGCTGGGCGCAGAATAACAAGTTGACCTGGGTTAGGTATTCCGCAAAAAAAAGTACAGCTGGGCTTGCCATTTTCACCTTGAAAAAATAATATCTTGGCTGGATATTTGGTCGACATAAAATAATAGCCTGGGCTAGACGGGCCACAACCCTCCCAGTTGATACCCTGCTCCTCTAAGTAACAACAAAAACATCGCTCAAGAGAAACTCCGCTTACACCTAAAAAACAAATATTGCTCGAGCTACTGGGTCCCAACTGTCGGCCGCTCCTTGTGCAATTCTCTCGTTTATTGACTATATAGGTTGACGATGGTGTGGGACCGTGATGTCAAGAAACCAGGAGGAAGCAAAAAAAATTATAGTTGTATATAATAAGGAGGAACTTGCATACGTATCGCTATGGCCCTGGTGGGTCCCTACTATCATCCTCTCCAAGTAAAGTCATCTCCTGATTCCTCATGTTCGTTGAGCATGTTGACAGTGTTCAGCGCCACAGCGAACGCAACAACTCAAAGGACAACGGAGAGGGCCTCGCAGGCCCTACAGATGGTATGATATAGCGTTCGCTGCTCATTCAGGAAGCCAGGATCATTGGACACCTATGAGCAACTTCGAGAGACTGAGACGGCATGAAACGGTAAGGCCACGCTTGGGAGCTCTGGATTGTTTCACACATGTATTAAGATACAGGTGTAATTTACTCATCACCGGAAATTACACGTAAAATACAGGCGTAATGAAACCGAGGGCTCGAGGTCTGTAACGAAAACCGGCGAGTTATGCGTGTAATTTGAGAGACCGGTGTATATTTTACTTGTCGAAATCGACCAACCAAGCGCTTCGCCCAAGACCATCTGCTTTTATTTACAAGCGTCCATTTTACAAGCAGTTTTGGTTGGAAAACGGCGTTCCAATCATGACCTAAGATGATGAGTTGGTCGGAAGATCATATGGTTTCACCTCTAACCTACCCGAGTTCTCGTATAGGCTATGAATGAAACATAAGACGATGAACTTCTTAAGCACAAAACCAACAGAAGAGGATGATCTTATTAACATGCAAATCACATGCATTAGATCAACATGCAAAACAATATGAAGCATTATTCTCAGGAAGCACGGTGCACAACTTGTGATGTCGCATGCCACAGCATTCCAAGCTCAACTTTGCAATCAAACTCACAAGTCCTGGCATTACATAGACAACATTCAGAACAAACTCTTAAAATACCTTACATAAGTCAACGTTCATGTGACTATGCATCTCAGCAGAGTAAATATTTACTTCTGAATTGAATACAGGAATAGGAAAAAACAATCGATAGTGCTCACAGCAAAGGGCGTCCCACTCAATAATATCAAATCCGTGTCTTCTGACTAACATCAATGAGCAAAATTTGACAAGGTTTTCCAATTCCAGTATATTAAACTAAAGTCTTGTTGCTAATATCAATGATTAAACTTTGACAAGCTTTTCCCATTCAAAATATGTAATGCCTATGATTGTGGAATGTGTAGGGTTTGTCATCAGTTTGTCATCAGATAGTCCGGTGGCTCAAGGTGACGATGAATGATTAGAGAACCATTTGATGTATTGTGCATGATGAAGTATTATGGAGGACACGAACCATCTGAACATTTTGTGCAGTTCCACTAAAATCAAGTTGAGCATCCCTGTCTGCATAAATACAGAAAAAGCATGATGAATATAATAGTGGTACTAGTTGATTAAACATATGCTTACAACTATAATCATCTTCATTATCTTAACAAGAAAAGATAGCAATACAATAGCTTGAATTAAACATTTATTCAAAACAATACAACAATATAATCAGCACAACATAACAAAGCACGATCATGTGGATGAAGGATGATACTGACCTCGTTTGTTACAGGAGCGGCGGTGACTGACTTGGTCATACCTTTCCTTATGAAGTGAATTTTGCACCCCACGTGTTGTTGACTTGAGTTTTCATTGGTCTGCAAACTATTCATGTCACCAACGTCTACAATACTCTAAAGCTTCTTGATCATTCCTTGTGTAATGTAGCACAAACAGTGACTTCTTCTTTCTGCAAGGTGGTAATACCAACTGGAGCCACTAATGCAACAGTTTGCCTTAAACACATTGGCTCCTTTTGTGCAGTTCAACTAAAATCAAAGTCGAAATAAAACCGAGCCGAAGTTTTGATATCCCTGTATGCAACAATAGGTATAAGGGGAAAAATTACTGACAAATAACTGTTGATGACTTATACTCCCAGAAGAAAAACATCTACTAATCTACCTTATCTTAATGGGAAACAAAGCAAGAGGATAACAATTCTCAATTAGTGCGATTCATTCATATTAACTAAGACATTATCTTAACAATGACTTGTTTCAACATGTATAAAGAACGACAAAGCAGAAAGTAACATTCCTAAAACAATGCGACTGATTCATATTAATAGAGACATTATCTTAACAATACCTTGGTTAAACATGTAGAAAGAACTGCAAAGCAAGATAGTACCATATGTAAAACATTGTAACTGATATATAATAACGGAGACATTATCTCAGTAATACATTTCATAAACATGTACTCCGGCCGATCCCTAACAGAAATGGTACACTTGCCGATCCCTAACAAGTGTTGCAGTTTTGAACTAAGATTTAGTAGTTAATTCTGAGAGTGGCATTGCTTAATTTTACCAGCGGCATTAGATTAACAAAAATCATAAATAGTTCTAGGGGGAGTGGGTGCAACAACACCATGTGCTTCCATCTACTTATAAAGGGGGTGATGCAGAGTTTGTTGTAACAAAGCAACAAGCATCATGTCTGGGTTGCTCCCATTTTTGTTCACTACTTAATGGGAAAAGACAGCAATACAATAGCTTCAATTCAACATTTATTTAAAACAATACAAATACAAGTAGCACAGCATCTCAAAGCACACTGCATAATCATGTGGATGGAGGCCTGTACTGATCTTTCATGAGGCAGACAAGATAAAATACGAATCTACCAACACGAATATGAAATCCAATCTCGTTTTGTGCAGTTCCACTGAAATCAAGCAAAGTTGCTGGTGTGATATTTAAGCTTGCTATAGCAACAAGTTGAATAGATATCCCTATTTTAACAAAGGCAAAAAAGGAAACAATTACTGGCCAATAAAGGAGGATGAAACATATGGCGACAAAAAGAAGCATCTAACTTATCTTGATGGAAAACAAAGTAGGACAGTAGCATTTCTAAAATGGTTGCATTGATTCATATTAACAGAGACATTCTCTTAAAATAACATTCATTAAAAAGGTAATTTACTTTTAACTGTGGCATTGCTTCCATTTTCCAGCGGCATTCTTAGATTAACAACAACAAAATAATTGTATGGGACATGGGACATGCCAGCACCATGTGCGTACACACATATAAATGGGTGATGCAAAGTATGTTGCCAAGCAGCATATCTGCGTTGGTCCCATATTTGTTCTCTTTGAACCCTTTTCCTATGTGAGGGCAGCAAATCTAGTCCTGCATAAACTACCCAACCCCCTAGTTTCTTTCCTTTTTCAACAAAGAGATCGGTTCCTTACATATGTGTGTACTGGGTTACCCCTTTTTCCCTTTTCAACCAACAAAGCGGCTGGATAGCCAGTCTATACTACTTTCCCTTCCTCCTTTCCTCATTGAACCACGTCCTAGATTCATGCTCCACCCCACCCCACCCTTCTTTCCTCTTTGAACTAAGACCTAGATCTGACTATAGAATCGAAAAAGATCCGCATGCAGCTAGAGAAATGATGATTTCAAAGAAAGTTATACCTTAGGGTCGTCGAGATGCACTACAAAAAAAAGACACATCCGTGACATTTTGGGCCAAACGAGTTTTTTTCAGTCATGCTTATGACACTTCTATGACAATAATTGTGACAAAACCCGGTATCGTCATAGATGTGGTGGGCTCCTACTTCTATGACAAAAAATCATGATAGAAAATGGGCTTTTCATCCTAGGCAGGTCGGAGACGCAGCTGCATGACATTCTTTGGGCTATCCATGATGGAAAAAAATCATGGTAGAAGTGAGGGCGAGGAAAATATCGGGGAGTTCCCGGTTACGGTGGGTGGTCGGGGGCCGAGCGATGCACGTTTCTCTCGTACACCTACGTGCTTGGGTGCGAGGTATTGGGCTCTAACTGAACCCGAGTGAGGCGTTCACCTACTGAACCCGAGCGATTGCCCTGCAGGCTATGCGTTACAGAACCCGAGTGATCGATCAATGGCTGCTAACTTAACCCGATCAAGCGATTCCTTCACCACACTGTTGCTAATTGAAGCCGATCGATGCTGCCTCTGGATGAACAGTGAGCATTGTTGGGGGGTGGGTGAACAGTTCCAGATGGGGGTTGGATGAACAGGACCTCGATCGAGCCGGTTGGGGGTGGATGAATAGGACCCCGTGGAGGGCTGGATGAACAGGACCCCATGGAGGGCTGGTTGAACAGTAGCCGGTGGAGGGCTGGATGAATAGAAGCCCGTGGAGGGGTTGTTGAACAGGACCCCATGGAGAGGGCTGGTTGTGAAGGAAATATGCCCTAGAGGCAATAATAAAGTTGTTATTTATGTTTCCTTATATCATGATAAATGTTTATTATTCATGCTAGAATTGTATTAACCGGAAACTTAGTACATGTGTGAATACATAGACAAACAGAGTGTGTCACTAGTATGCCTCTACTTGACTAGTTCATTATCAAAGATGGTTAAGTTTCCTAACCATAGACATTAGTTGTCATTGGATAAATGGGATCACATCATTAGAGAACGATGTGATTGACATGACCCATCTGTTAGCTTAGCACTATGATCGTTTAGTTTATTGCTATTGCTTTCTCCATAAGTTATACATGTTCCTTTGACTATGAGATTATGTAACTCCCGAATACTGGAAGAACACTTCAGTGTGCTATCAAACGCAACAACATAACTAGGTGATTATAAAGATGCTCTACAGGTGTCTCTGATAGTGTTTGTTGAGTTGGCATAGATCGAGATTAGGATTTGTCACTCCGATTGTCGGAGAGGTATCTGTGGGCCCTCTCGGTAATGCACATCACTATAAGACTTGCAAGCAATGTGACTAATGAGTTAGTTGCAGGATGATGCATTACGGAACGAGTAGAGAGACTTGCCGGTAACGAGATTGAACTAGGTATGATGATACAAACGGTCGAATCTCGGGCAAGTAATATACCGATGACAAAGTGAACAACGTATGTTGTTATGCGATTTGACCGATAAAGATCTTCGTAGAATATGTAGGAACCAATATGAGCATCCAGGTTCCGCTATTGGTTATTGACCGGAGATGAGTCTCGGTCATGTCTACATAGTTCTCGAACCCATAGGGTCCGCACGCTTAACGTTCGACGACGATTGGTATTATGAGTTTGTGTGGTTTGATGTACCGAAGGTAGTTTGGAGTACCAGATGAGATCACGGACATGACGAGGAGTCTCGAAATGGTCGAGACAGCAAGATTGATATATTGGATGACTATATTCGGACACCAGAATGGTTCCAAGGTGTATCGAGTATTTACCGGAGTACCGGGGGTTACCGGAACCTCCCTGGGAGTTAATGGGCCTTCATGGGCCATAGTGGAATAGAGGAGGTGGCGGCCAAGTGGTGGGGCATGCCCCCCAAGCCCAATACGAATTGGGGAGGGGGGCCGGCTTCCCCTTTCCTTCTCTCCTTCTTCCCCTTCCTTCACCCTCCTAGTTGGACTAGGAAAGGGGGGGGCGAAACCTACTCCTAGTAGGAGTAGGAATCCCCCCTTGGGGCGCGCCCTAGGTGGCCGACCCTCCCCCTCCTCAGTTCCTTTATATACGGGGAGGGGGGCACCCCATAGACACACAAGTTGATCTTAGCCGTGTGCGGTGCCCCCTTCCACAGGTTTCCACCTCGATCATATTGTCGTAGTGCTTAGGAGAAGCCCTGCGTTGGTAACTTTATCATCACCGTCAACATGCCGTCGTGCTGATGAAACTCTCCCTCGGCCTCAGCTGGATCTAGAGTTCGAGGGACGTCATCGAGCTGAACGTGTGAAGATCGTGGAGGTGTCGTGCGTTCGGTACTTGATCGGTTGATCCGCGAAGACATTTGACTACATCACCCGCGTTACTTAACGCTTCTGCTTTTGGTCTACGAGGGTCCATGGACACACTCTCCCCTAACGTTGCTATGCATATCCTAGATAGATCTTGCGTGATCATAGTTCCCCAATAGATTGAATAGTAGCTGCTGGAGGAGCGGTGGAGGCTGGATGAACAGGAGCCTATGGATGAACAATCACCGGTGGAGGCTGGAGGAGGTCTGTAACATCCCAAAATTCTAAATTTTGGAATGTTATATAAATAGATAGATTTGATTGATTGCTTGATTGATTGACTGAAATTGAGTGAAATTCGAAACCTTTTGAAAGTTAAATGAGAGGGAATAAAAGGACTTTCCCAAACTTTCATTTTCATTTTGATCTCCGTGATTCAAATTCTTTTCAAATACAAAACCTTAGAGAGAAGATGACATGACTTCTTCCAATTAATTAAATGAAAAGGGTATTTGAAAATAATTGAATTTTATTTGGAAATATTTTCAAATTCAGAAACTTGAAGCGACTCAATGATTTTCATGAGAGAAGATAAAATGACTTCCTCAAAACATATGCAATATGAGTTGGGAGTTTAAAAGGATCAAATATAAAGTCCTTTTGGAACTTATTTTCAATTTGGAGTTATAAGGATTTTTTTTCAAATTATTTTTCTCCACAAATAAAATATATGGAAAATAGGGTAACATGATTCCCTACATCAGAAAATTGGAGAGAAATATTTTTGAAATTACTTTGGTATTTCGAAAATGATTTTTATTGGGTTTTATTGTAGAAGTAGCATTGTTTGAATTATTTGAATTTTTGTGGATTTTATGTGACACTAGGAAAATGTTCATGTTGTATAAAATATGTTTCTAAAAATTGTGATATATAATATGCCTATATAAAAATTTTATTTTATTTTTCTTTATTCAGGTTATCCTTCTGCTTCTATTTAAAAAAATTGTACGTGCGGCCCGTCCCTAAATGTTGCGCACGTGCGCACCATATTACCATCGGGCGCTCCATCTTTCTTATATTTTCCTATATGGGCCAGGCTCAGCCAGCCTTTTCATTTTTAGGCCGAATTTTGTTTTAAAAAAAACTGCAGCTGTGCGGCCGGCCGAACCGCCTTACGCGTTTAGGCCCATGCGACGCGCCTCCTCTGTTTCTTTTTTATTTCGTCTACGTTTAGTCCCACATTGCCTAGCCTTTGACCCCTAAACCTCTTTCCCACCTATAAATATAGACCCATAGAGCCTCCAAAAATCATCCGATTCGGGTTAAATCAATATTTTGGTTTGACTAGATTCATTTAAAAAAATATTTTTTCTTCTCTACAACGCGACTTCTGGAAATTGTCTCCTCTCTCTGAAGTCATCTTTTCTCTACATTATAAATGTATCTTTCTTTTTTTTTCTTTTATACTTCTGTAGTTTATTATTTCTAGACTAATATGATAGAATAATTAGATTATCAATTAGTCTACGTATTTATACATTAGACCTTAGCCGTAGCTATTTTTCTTCCATAAAACAGCTTGGTCCTGATTTTTCAAATAGCCATAATTTTTCACTCATTTATCCAAATTAGATGAAATCGGCGCCTATAGCTTTGTCTTGTTTTCACCTATCCAGTGAACCTATCACATCAACTTTTTGAAATTTTGAAATTTCGAATTTTGTTCAGATTCATATTCAAACTTCTTTTGAACATAACTTGAGTTTCGTAACTCCGACTTGGTTGATTCTTTTTGAAAATCGAAGCTCTTGACCTAAACTTTCTAATAAGGAAAAATTCACATAATTTTGGTACTGTTAGAAATTGTTTTATGTTGCAAGAGTTATTTGCTTGGTTTTGATGTTTTCCGAACTGTCTTCTTCGTCCTTCCCGATCTTTTGAGTGATTGCTTATGTGTGGTTACTATTGCTTGCTCACGATAGATTGAACGAAGTGTGACAAGTAGAACTATCAGGAGTTATGAGTGCGAATCATCTTCATCAACCATACAAGGCAAGTTTACACTTTGATCATACTTTCATTACCCAGTTTTTATGCATTAGTTTCAACCCTGAAACATTGCATGGTTAGGACTTGATAACATGTGGGTATTGGGAAGTAGTTGATGAGGTAGGAACCTATTGCCCTGCATTCTACGTTGCTTATATTGATATGATATGCTCGTAGACGTGGTTTGGGTGAGTGTATCCATGACAGATGTGAGTGGTTAATTAATGGTTAACTTAAGGTGGCAACTTTAATACACATCTGGGTGGATTGAGGCACCTGGGGAATCTAGTGATTGCCTGTGTTTTTAAAAATCCCGGGGTACCGTGTGATTTTCCTATGGACTACCACCCAGCCGCAAAGGGATCATAAGATTATTCATGCTGGAAACTTTCGTGTGCAGCCACATGCCATTATGGGCTCTGGCATAGTTGAGTAATTTGTGGGAAACCTTTCCATGATGGGCTAGCATATGTAGGGGATTGTAGGTGTACCGACCTATCTATCGGTTAAGGGGACCTCTTCGGAAAGACTGTGTCTCGGTCATCTGTTTCTCAAACATTATGTAGTGCGAGAAATCCAACGGAGGAGATCGAGTCTTGTGGGGAAAAGTGCACAAACCTCTACAGAGTGTACAAACTAATCATGGTTAGCCGTGTCCCCGGTTATGGACATCTTGAGTATCTAGTTCTTGGATTATCATGTTGATCTCATCACTCTAAATTAATTTTGTTGCGTTATTAATTACCTTTTAATTGGGATTGAGATGGGGTTTACCATTCTCAATGTTTTCAACGAACTTTGTAGTTAAATAAATTGTATTCCTTTGCAGTAGGGAAAAATTGGCTTTTTGCAAAAACATTATAACCATAGAGCTTTTCCACCAGCCAAATATGCATGTAGTGATAGTTATTATTCATCATTATCCTACGGTGTGAATTTGTCACTACATTCAATGTACTGACCCTTTGTGGCTGCAATGTCTCATGTTGCAGGATTCTTACGACGAGTAAGTGATACGTTAGGGTTACGGTTTCTACACTCAACTTTGCCGTTGGTGTTGATGGGAATACACAACCTTGTTGTTACTTCCGCTATTTTGATTGAGGTAATAGTATTTATGTTACTTTATACATGTGATTTACCTCTGTTATAAATCCTCGAGTACTGTGTGTGTCAGCATACCGATCCAGGGATGAAACTTAAGCACAGAGACTTAATCCATTTGGGTCGGGTCGCTACAAGGTCGATGGTGGATGAACAGTAGCCCGTGGAGGCTGGAGGAGGTCGACGGTGGAGATGAACAGTATCCCGTGGAGTCTCATTTTGCGGTACGCCACACCCCTCCTGATGAACAAGACACTCGTTTCAACCGTAGCACTCCACCAAAAGTCTGTTTCCTCCGTTTTGCGGTACACCACACCCCTCTCGATCAACAGGACCCCGTTTCGATCGTGGGAGGTCCAAGAGAAGTCTGTTTCCTCCGTTTTGCGGTATGCTAGACCCCTCTCGATGAACAGGATCCCGTTTCGACCATGGCCGGTCGAACACAAGGCCGTTTCCTCCCTTCTGTGGTATGCCAGGCCTCATTTCGACCGGTTGTTCCGTCCAAGACAGTTTGCTCCCAATGAACACGACATATTCCATTGCCTCCCGATGAACACGACGCATTCCGTTGCCTCCCCATGAGCACGACGATGACACAATTTCTCCGTTCCGACCCAGCCATGTACACGAGACCTGGCCATATGTATGCGCGAGTAGGCGTTCGAGACCCCGCATGTATGTACATATGTGGCCGTATTTACTTTCTTGCACCATGGCCGCTATACGTACGTGTACAGGATATTAACGGGATTGTGTGACATGCTACATGCGCACCTCTACTACGACATGTGCCCTTCCTTACACGGCCATGGTTCCTTGCTGCAGCCTGCAGACAGACCGATCATATGTACGTACATGTTCGCGACAAGAATGACAACGCTACGTACGCTTCGACAAGGTGGGTCCCGACTATCAGGCACTTCCTTGTGTGCAAATATATAGCTGGTGGGTCCCAACAGTCAGGGGGCGAATCATTTTTTTGCCCATAATATGGACGCACTTCCTTGCATGCGAAGATGTAGCTGGTGGGTCCCGGCAGTCAGGGGGAAATGTTTTTTTGCGAAATACGGTGGCCCGTCCGGTGGGTCCCTACTGTCAGGTGGAGGAATCATTATTTTCCACGTAATAAGGAGGCACTTCCTTGCTGCGGCCATGGATCTAGCTGCCAGCCTCTCCACGTACGGTACTCTTTCGATGGAAGTCCTTCCTTGAACACGTTGACCACACCGCGCCGAGAGCACCAGGGCGGTGGACGACGGCGAGGCCTAGGAAGGGGATGACGCGGAGCCGAGGAAGACGCGACAGTGGAAGCCCACACGGAGAGGAGTACGAGGGTTCATTGGGTTGGTTGCGGTGTGAGGCTGCCGTCACCGCAGAATTACAGGGGGTGTGAGTGAGTGGATGGCCTGGCCAGCGGTGGGAGTAGTAGAGAGCGATGGGAGTAGTAGGAGAGCGGTGAGGCCTCTGCGGCATCACAGCCGGCCACGGGAGGCAGGAGCATGCGGCATGACCGGCGCTGGTTTGGGCAGCTGGAGCAAGAAGACCAGAGGTTGAAGAAGCACTACTGTTGTTGGATGGACATCATATAGTCACTGGAGCTAGAATCGTTCATATTAACTAAGTTGACAAAGCCCTCCATCCCCGTCAACTTAGTAGGCCCACAAGCCAGCGTCCCACTATGGTGGGTCCTAGCTAGCAGGGGGTATTCATTTTTTGTGCGTAATAAGGAGGCACTTCCTTCTGTGCGAAGATATAGCTGGTGGGTCCAACCTGTCAGCGGGGGGAACATTTTTTTCGCGAAATACAGAGGCCCTTTCGGTGGGTCCCAGCTATCAGGTGGAGGAATCATTATTTTGCACGTAATAAGGAGGCATTTCCTTGTGTGCGGCCGTGGACCCAGCTGTCAGTCTCTCCACGTACAGTCCACTTCCGATGGATGTCGTTCGCTGACCACGTTGACCATGCCGCGCTGAGAGCACCAGGGCGGTGGACGAGGGCGAGGCCTAGGAAGGGAACGACACGGAGCCAGGGAAGACTCGGCAGTTATTTCTCACGCGGAGGGGAGTACGAGGGTTTACTGGTTCGTCTGCCATCGGCGGAGAATTACAGCAGGTGTGGGTGAGTAGAGGGATGGCTGGGCCAGCGATGGGAGTACGGTGGGGCGGTGAGGCCTGCGTGGCAGCATAGCTGGCCGCGGGAGGAGGGAGAAGGCAGTTTCGCCGGCGCTTGTTTGAGCGGCTGGAGTAGGAAGAGCAGAGATTGAAGATGCACGACGGCTGTTGGATGGACATCCAATAGTCACTACTCTCATGTGTTGACTAAGTTGACACGGTGTTGCGTGTGTGTCAACCTTTTTTTAGGAAAGCATACGCATCAACCTGTAGTAGGTGCACAAGGCAGCCTCAAATCTGTGGAAAACAACATACAACCCATCTGCCATTATTTCTAATAAATTACAGCCCATTTGCCAATTCTTAAGAATTTTTTTGGAGCCCATCTTCTTTTTGTTAGCATTACACCCCATATTGTGGCCACAGTTAAAAATTAAACGAAATTCTGCATATTTTGGTGCGGTCAACTGTTTTTAATCCCGAAATATCCAGTCACATTCAAACTATTTTGAAAAATAATATATATAAATATAAAATCCAAATGATTGTCCACACATAAAAATCGATGGATATTAAAATCTTGTAATGAAAAAAATTGAAAATAATTCCCGGTTTGATGTGTTTTAAAAATGTACAACCCATTTCTAGGCAAACCGAATGAAACTCTCCTCATCTTGAAAGATTTGGAGCCCAGCAGGGCTGATAAAGCAAGTAGGCCTCGTTTGGCTATTTCTTAAAAAAGAACTCAGCTAGCCATTTTCAGCTAGAAAAAAACACAACTGGGCTCATGATGTGGTAAACATAAATAAAACCCTGGCTAGATGGGCCATAGCCCCTGCACAACCCCGTTGTTACCCTGATCCGTCGCTAAAACTAGTACAAATAACAACTGCTTGTTCCTAAAAAAGGCAAATAACAACCGCGTGACCTGCTTGGTCCCTGGTGTCAGCCGCTCATTGTGTAATTCTCTCGTTTATTGACTATGTTGACAATGGCATGAGCCCCAGATGTCCAACCATTAGGAGGAACCATTTTTGGGCTTGTAATAATGAGGCACTTTCTTGCATACTGCCATGACGCTGGTGGGTCTCTACTGTCATCCTCTCCACGTACAGTCATCTCCTTTTTCCTCTCGGTTGTTGGCGACATTGACAATGCAAGAGGGCGGGGCACTGCACACGGTGAGCGAACCAAGGCCTCGGACGACGACGAGGCCTCGGACGAAACGAACAGGAGCCAGGGAAGATGTGTCGGTCCAGTCACGGGTGGAGGGGAGTATGAGGGTTGACTGGTTCGGGTGCGGGTGCATGTTGGGGCTGACGTAGCCGGAGAATAACATGACGTGTGGGGGAATAGAGGGAGGGACTGGCCAACGTTGGAGGGTATGGTAGGGCAGCGGAGGTGCAGGTAGCCATGGGATGCGGGAGTAGGCGGAGCCGACGGGGTGGTTTAGTTTGGGCTGCTGGAGGAAGAAGACAAGAGATAGAAGATACACGACGGATGTTGGATCTTAATCCAACGGCTGGTAGGTAGAATCATTTGTTGACTAGCAAGTAAGTCGACACCACCTTGGATAGGCTATTTCCACATGGGTCCCAAATGTCAAAATCCAAATCTGTCACGACCATGCAACCTTTCCTATGAAAATTTACATCCCATTTGGTGTGCTAGCTCGAAATAAGTTTGTGGGTGCTGGTGGGGGCTAATCACTTGGCTTCTGTAATGCACAGTGAGCTCAAGTAGCCGATGAGAGTGATGTTATTTCCCTTGGTTGGGATTTGTTACAATATTTCACTCTAAATTAAACGAATGGCAAGCCATTTGCCTTGTTTCAAAGAAAATATGACATTCACAGCCGAGTTGAAAAGGGAAGAACATCTAACTCCAGCTTACAAACTGTACAAAAGCACGAGGGTTAATTGGTCATCAGGTTTAGACAAAACCCAGGTTGAAAAGGGCAATAATATCTAACTCCAGCACTGTTTTCGGCAATCACAGTCAAATGGATCGGTCAGGTCCATAGAATGAACATCCTGGGTCATAAAATTTACTGGATTATGACCACAATATGTTGTAAATAGAAGCCTGACACATTCATAAGCTCTTTTGCCCACCTGAAACTCCTTTTTTTGCTCTTCGACATACCCATACGTCAAAACCATGCTTCTGATAAACTTAAGCCTGGTGGACAATAGTAACCTTGCATTTAGCTGGAAGAATGTTACAAATCTAGTGTTTGCATGGTTGGCTACATATCGTTCTAGCGTTATTGTATTAAATCAAATGTCATGAGAAGTGAGAAAATCCCGGTGCTTACGAATCCACCGATTGGTTATAACTTTCTTACCCCATCCTGTTGCCTAAATAGACATGAAGATTGAAAACAGTTAAGGTCTAAAAAAATAGTGTCGAAAGAGCAACAGCTGAACGGTTAATTCTAGTACACTATATGCGGGCTTCCAATGTGCGTGAAAGTATCACCTTTATATACAACTTCTCTAGACATGGAAAGCATTGCAGCAAGCCAATAATCTTGTTCAGATCAAAACTATTCATTTGGATATGTAAGATCTTGACAGAATCCAGCACCATTGATAGGCTATCCATGGAGAAACTCTTCATTGAGCATATAACATAATATTAGTACAAAATGTGCACTCCGAGATGATATATAACTTATGCGCAAAAATTTGAAATGCAGCTTATGGTTACAAGTGTAGATGATAATTGAAAGTACCTGAAGAACTATGGAGCCAAACACCATATTGAAATGAGCACAGAGATCATGTATTACACCTAAGGTCTCCAGTTTAGGCGCAGAGAGGACGGTTATTTGCGATGGTGAATAACTAGAATCAAGGATAAACCTTTGAAGTGAAGGGGCATCTTGGATGATGAGCTGCCTTCCGTCAAAAGAAATCCAATTCTTACAAGGTTAGGCAACTTTATTTGGAGACAACCGATTCTAACTATGAAAACAAGCACCTAGCACTCCAGGGCAGGGCAACTGGAGTGGATGATGTTGCGCAATGAGGCCTCTGATATACGAACCTGCACAAGTGAAAGTCTCTTGAGAAATGGGAGTCGAAGGTTTAGTACCAGATTGTCTGGTAGGTAGCACAGCGCAAAGGTGGCGGTGTGGAGAGAGGAGGAAAACCGCGAGACGAACATCGGTGCGGATGGCACAAGTACATGGCGTTTGGTATCTGGTAGGTGATTTCCAGGGGAATAGTAGAACTCAAGTAGCTGTAGTTCTGTGAATTCAGGGGATTACAGCCAGGTGTCCACCATGCAGGGCATGGTATGCTTGCTCAGGTAGCATGACGGGATGCAGACGCTTTGAACGGAGCCCTAGTGGGAGGAGATGATGGCCCTGGGGATTTCAAAATCATTGAAGAGAGATAGCTGATGTTAGTCAAGATAAAGGGGCACAGCACGCCATAGAGGGCACCACCGAATTAAGAGGACTTGGGTGCGGCAGCAATCCTTGGTGGGGAGAAGAGATGATCTCCCCAAGGATGGCATCCGGGAGATCGCTGATGCGGTCCACCCGAGATTCTACGGGTTCTTGGGATCCGATGGGGGAGGGGTCGCCGCTTCTCCCCGTGCTACCAGGTGCGGGATCTACAACAGTCGTTGCCGCTGGCGGGAGCCTCATCTTCTTGGCGCTGGGGTCAGCCGACTCCATTTTCCTCAAGGGTGTCGCGGCGCGCTCATGGATTTGAGCAGAGTAACGAATGACGAGCCTAGTTGTAGTGCGAGTGAAAAAAAGGGGAGCTGGGGGTTTTCTGTAGTAGTGAGGAACAAGGGGAGCTGGGGTTTTCTGTACGAGTGAGGTGAGGAATTTGGGGGTACAAGTGGAGTGAGCTGGCGTGAGATAGGTGGGAGTGAGGAGGAAGAAGAGCACCCAGGTTTTGGGGGGGGTGTGCTAGGTGCGCGTAGCGCCTCTCATTAAGTAAATATATGGGCTTTTGAATTGATTTTATTATTTTCTAGGGTGGATGGGTTGTTTTGTCTTGGGCCCAGAGAAACAATTACTACTAGTATAGTGGAGACACTCTACAACTACCCAGAAAAACAATTACTACTAGTACAGTGGATACACTACCGCTTCTGGCTCCTCCAAGGTCATCGAAACGTCTCCCTCTACTGAATGCCATTTTACTTTTGTTCACCGACATGCGCGGGCCCAAATGCCATCCACCAAATTAGAAGGCAGTATGCAGGCGGAGAGTCACCCCGGTCGTAGCGCGGCACTAACGAGCCGTCGTATCACAAAACTCCACCTCCCCGCAGTCTAAGTGTGATGGACGAAGCAACCATCATTTCACTCTTTGTTGAATCCCCTTCTCCCTCACCGTCTTCAAGAAAGCCAACACTCGCATCTGCCACTGTTCTTCTCTCCCAACGAAGGGAAGGTAAGCGGATCCGTGATATTGGTATATTTTCATTTAGAGAGAAAAAAAGAACTTTTGCAAAGCAGTAATAGATCCCCAGTCTCTCTTTTGTTTCATTGTCATTGCGATTCTGTTTTCCTTTCAATGGTCTCCTAGAATTCGTCAGTTCCATGATGGACCAACGAGAACCAGGCAAAGATCTGCCGATATTGGAGCAGACGTAGGAGGTTGATCCCCACAAGATAGAGAGCTCCAAGAATATGGAGGCAGCCACCGAGCCGACCCCAGATACGCTCACGACCACTACTGAGATGGCCAACTCCCCATTTGAGGTTACAGCCCCCGTGGCACTACAGGAGTAGTTTTCCTCCTTCGAGGATGTGTCCCCCCCCCCCACTGAGTTGTGATACGTCTCCAACGTATCTATAATTTTTGATTGTTCCATGCTATTATATTATTTGTTTTGGATGTTTAATGGGCTTTAATATGCTCTTTTATATTATTTTTGGGACTAACCTATTAACCGGAGGCCCAATGCCAGTTTTTGTTTTTTTCCTACTTTAGAGTTTCGCAGAAAAGGAATACCAAATGGAATGAAACCTTCGCGATGATTTTTCTTGGACAGAGAGCAAACCAGGAGAGTTCGAGTTGAAGTCTGGAATGCCATGAGGCGGCCACGAGGCAGGAGGGCACGCCCAGGGGGTAGGCGCCCCCCCCCCCTCGTGGGCCCCTCGTAGCTCCACCGACATACTTCTTTCACCTATATATACTCTTATACCCTAGATTGACCGCAGAGAGCTAGAAAACCACTTTTCCACCATCGCAACCTTCTGTACCCGTGAGATCCCATCTTGGGGCCTCTTCCGGCGATCTGCCGGAGGGGGAATCGATCACGGTGGGCTTCTACATCAACACCATAGCCTCTCCGATGAAGCATGAGTAGTTTACCACAGACCTTCAGGTACATAGTTATAGCTAGATGGCTTATTCTCTCTCTTTGATTCTCAATACAAAGTTCTCCTCGATGTTCTTGGAGATCTATTCGATGTAATAATCTTTTGTGATGTGTTTGCCGAGATCCGATGAATTGTGGGTTTATAAACAAGATTATCTATGAATATTATTTGGTTCTTGTCTGAATTCTTATATGCATGATTTGATATCTTTGTAAGTCTCTTTGAATTATCGGTTTAGTTTGGCCTACTAAATTGATCTTTCCTGCAATGGGAGAAGTGCTTAGCTTTGGGTTCAATCTTGCGGTGTCCTTTCCCAGTGACAGTAGGGGCAGCAAGGCACGTATCTTATTGTTGCCATGGAAGATAAAAAGATGGGGTTTATATCATATTGCTTGAGTTTATCCTTCTACATCATGTCATCTTGCTTACTGCGTTACTCTGTTCTTATGAACTTAATACTCTAGATGCATGTTGGATAGCGGTCGATGTGTAGAGTAATAGTAGTAGATGCAGAATTGTTTCGATCTACTTGACACGGACGTGATGCCTATATTCATGGTCATTGCCTTAGATATATTCATAACCATGCGCTTTTCTATCATTGTTCGACAGTAATTTGTTCACCCACCGTAATACATGCTATCTTGAGAGAAGCCAATAGTGACACCTATGGCCCCCGGGTCTCTTTCTTATTATATTGCATCTCTTTCATTTACATTGCATCTCGCCTACTATTTTGCAATATTTACTATCCAATCTATACAACAAAAATTCCAAAAATATTTATCTTACTACCTTTATTAGATCTCACTTTTGCGAGTGACCGTGAAGGGATTGACAACCCCTTCATCGCGTTGGTTGCAAGATTCTTGATTGTTTGTGCAGGTACTAGGTGACTTGCGCATTGTCTAATACTAGATTGATACCTTGGTTGTCAAAAACTAAGGGAAATACTTACGCTACTTTGCTGCGTCGCTCTTTCCTCTTCAAGGGAAGACCAACGCATGCTCAAGAGGTAGCAAGAAGGATTTCTGGCACCGTTGCCGGGGAGATCTACGCCAAGTCAAGACACACCAAGTACCCATCATAAACTCTCCTCCCTCACATTACATTATTTGCCATTCGCCTCTCATTTTCCTCTCCCCCACTTCTAAATCGATTTTCGAAAACCTTTGCCTTTCCTTCGCCCATCTTCCATCCGTCCTTCTGTTTGCTCGTGTTACCATGTGCCTTCTATTAGCTTCCATATTCGCTTGCTAAATATCTATTGTTATGGATCCTCATCCTCTTGCTAATCTTTTTAAAAGATCCAATTATGATGAACCAATTGCTAGTGAGTTGATTTCACTAGATTATCTTTATGAGGTTTTGCTTGAAATTCGTGAATCTGAAAATTGTGATGAAGTGTTGAAAGAAGAAAATTATAAAGTGATTCACGATAGCTCCTTGAATGAAAGCATGATCGCAATGATGTTATTATAAATTCTATTAATGTCAGTTGTGTTAATGATATGCAAAACCCTAAGCTTGGGGATGCTAATTTTGCTATGTCTACCACTTGTTGCAATGATCATGATCGGGGTGATTTTTCTAATGATCTTAGAAATTTATTTAAGCCCCATGATGAATATGAGATTGATAATAGTGTGTGCAAAATATTGAAGGTGGGTTTGGAAGAGTGTCAACTTTAGATCCCACATATTTGGAGAATGTTCAATCTTATTAAATTTTTGATAAAAGTGGGTTTGGAGAGGTCGTGACTTTAGTTAATGTTATTCCCACTCTTTTGGAAGAGTGTCAACTTTGCATGCATGTAGATCATGTAGAGAAAATTTTATGTGATAGTTATATTATTGAATTTGAATATGATCCCACATGCAATTATTATGAGAGAGTAAAATATGGTTGTGGAAATCTTCATGTTACTAAACTACCTCTCGTTATGTTAAGGTTGCTATTGTTTCTTTCTTCTTCTTTGCATATGCTAGGATTTGCTTGCCTTGATAATTTGTTTGCCTATAAGATGCCTATGCATAGGAAGTATGTTAGACTTAGATGTGATTTTCACATTCTATATGATGCTCTCTTTGTGCTTCAAATCTTGTCTTTCATATGAGCATCATAGAAATTGTCAATGCCTAGCTAGGGGCGTTAAACGATAGCGCTTGTTGGGAGGCAACCCAATTTTATTTTTGTTCTTTGTTCTTTGCTCCTGTTTAGTAATAAATAATTCATCTAGCTTCTTCTATGATTGTGTTTTTATGTTTTAATTAGTGTTTGTGCCAAGTAAAGCCTTTAGGATCTTCTTGGGTGATTGTTGTTTGATCTTGCTGATAAAAACAGAAAGTATGCGCTCACAAAAATAATTATCATTTTTTACCAGAGAGCGACAAAATACCGATTCCAACTATAGTAGATCAATATACTTTTTATCCTGGTCTTCCTAATTTTTCAGAATTTCTGGAATTACAGAAGTATTCGAAACCTCCAGATTTCCACGGATTATTATGTTTTTGACAGATTCTGTTTTTCACGTGTTGTTGGATATGAACCATGGAGAAGTTGGAATACAGTAGGTTTAACACCAGTATAAATAAAGAATGAGTTCATTACAGTACCTTAAAGTGGTGGTTTATTTTCTTGTACTAACGGAGCTCATGAGATTTTCTGTTAAAGTTTTCTGTTGTGAAGTTTTCAAGTTTTCGGGTAAAGATTTGATAGATTTTGGAATAAGGAGTGGCAAGAGCCTAAGCTTGGGGATGCCCAAGACACCCCAAGGTAAAATTCAAGGACAACCAAAAGCCTAAGGTTGGGGACGCCCCGGAAGGCATCCCCTCTTTCGTCTTTGTCTATCGATAGCTTTACTTGAGGCTATATTTTTATTCACCACATGATATATGTTTTTCTTGGAGCATCTTGTATGATTTGAGTCTTCGATTTTTAGTTTACCACAATCATCCTTACTGTACACACCTTTTGGGAGAGACATGCATGAATCGGAATTTATTAGAATACTCTATGTGCTTCACTTATATATTTTGAGCTAGCTAATTTTGCTCTAGTGCTTCACTTATATCTTTTTAGAGCACGGTGGTGGTTTTATTTTATAGAAATTATTGATCTCGCATGCTTCACTTATATTATTTTGAGAGTCTTTTAGAACGGAATGGTAATTTGATTTGGCTATAAAACTAGTCCTAATATGATGGGCATCCAAGATGGGTATAATAAAAACTTTCATATAAAGTGCGTTGAATGCTATGAGAAGCTTGATGCTTGATGATTGTTTTGAGACATGAGGATGGTGATATTAGATTCATGCTAGTTGAGTATTTGTGAATTTGAGAAATACTTGTGTTGAGGTTTGCAAGTCCTGTAGCATGCACGTATGGTAACCATTGTGTAACAAATTTGAAACATTCGGTATTTATTTGATTGTCTTCCTTATGAGTGGCGGTCGAGGACAGCGATGGTCTTTTCCTACCAATCTATCCCCCTAAGAGCATGTGCATAGTGCTTGGTTTTGATGACTTGTAGATTTTTGCACTAAGTCTGTGAGGTTTTTATGACTAATGTTGATTCCATGGATTATACGCACTCTCACCCTTCCACCGTTGCTAGCCTCTCTAGTACCGCGCAACTTTCGCCGGTACCCTAAACCCACCATTTACCTTCCTCAAAACAGCCACCATACCTACCTATTATGGCATTTCCATAGCCATTCTGAGATATATTGCCATGCAACTTTCCACCGTTCCGTTTACTATGACACACTTCATCATTGTCATATTGCTTTGCATGATCATGTAGTTGACATCGTATTTGTGGCAAAGCCACCATTCATAATTTTTTCATACATGTCACTCTTGATTCATTGCACATCCCGGTACACCGCCAGAGGCATTCATATAGAGTCATATTTTGTTCTAAGTATCAAGTTGTAAGTTGTCAGGGTATGGGGTCCCGGCAAACCCTTAAGGTTCGAACACTGGGGTGCGCGCGAAGTCTTTCCCTTAAACCAATCTACACTCTAGCTTGCTAGGATCTCACAGACGAACTCGACGAACTCACAACATAGATGGACACAGCGTTTATACTGGTTCGGGCCACCGTTGTGGTGTAATATCCTACTCCAGTGTGGTGGTGGATTGCCCCTTGGGCTGATGATGAACAATACAAGGGCAGAACGGCCTCCTGAGGTTAAGGCGTTCTTGTGCTCGGTGAGCTTATGTGTGAGGTGGTCTCTCTCGAGCTAAGATGATCCCTCTCTTCTCTCACTCAGATCCCCTCTTCCACTGTGGTGGCTAGTCCTATTTATAGGGGCCCTGGTCCTCTTCCCAAATATCAAGTGGGAAGGGAGCCAACAATGGCAGGCTAATTTGAAGGGGGACAGCTAGTACAACCTATCCTGACAAAAGTAGTCTTCGTTGCACAAAGTTCTGGTGGTGACGCTGTTCTGGGCTCCACGGTGACCTCCGTCTTGCAGTCCATGGTCTTGGTCTTGTTGCACCGGAATGGGAACCTTTGCCTGAGGCCTCGGTACTCCGTGGCTGCGCTTGCTCCCTTTGAACCAAAGAGGAAACAAGGACGTTGTGCGTGCTGGCGCCCGCCTGGTGTCGATCGTCACGACTCACGTCACGAGAACCTCGTGACGTTCGCCTCACCTTGATATCTCCGCTCCTCGTGACCTGCCTCGCTAGGCCACTCCAGAGGAGGTCTTGTGTCGTCCGCCTCGCGAGGCTTGGCCCCTCGCGAGGGTCTTGGGTGCTTCATTGGTGAAGATGGGCCGTACGACCTACTAGCTCAGCCACGCCGCGGGCCGCAGGCAGGCAAGTCTGGGGACCCCCGTTCCCAGGACGCCGACGGTAACCCCAAGGCCCAAGGTGCGCGCGGGCTTGGCTTCGCGGCGAAGCCAAGGGTCAAGTTCGGAGCACCGCGGGCCCCCAAAGCCTGTAGCCTTGGTTTGACGCGTGGCGGTTGATTGGACGTGGGCGTCTCCGCTTCCCCACGTTGCTTCGGCGACTGCACGACTTGACAAGTCCCTGCGACATGCAAGGGAAACCATCATTACCTATGATCGTGGGAGACGCCGGTTGGCCTTCTCTTGCTATAAATGGGGAGGGGGCGGAGCCCCTGTTGCCCATCTCTTCCTTTCTTGCTTCCTCCTTCTCGCTCCACTTCTTGCTCCAATGGCGCCTGTCGGTGTCAAAACCGGCGGATCTCGGGTAGGGGGTCCCGAACTGTGCGTCTAGGCCGGATGGTAACAGGAGGCAGGGGACATGAAGTTTTACCCAGGTTCGGGCCCTCTTGATGGAGGTAAAACCCTACGTCCTGCTTGATTAATATTGATGATATGGGTAGTACAAGAGTAGATCTACCACGAGATCAGAGAGGCTAAACCCTAGAAGCTAGCCTATGGTATGATTGTATGTTATGGTTGTTGTCCTACGGACTAAAACCCTTCGGTTTATATAGACACCGGAGAGGGTTAGGGTTACACAAGGTCGGTTACAAAGGAGGAGATATCCATATACGTATCGCCTAGCTTGCCTTCCACACCAAGTAGAGTCCCATACGGACACGAGACGAAGTTTTCAATCTTGTATCTTCATAGTCTAACAGTCGGCCAATGGAGATATCCGGCTGTCCAGAGACCCCCTAATCTAGGACTCTCACAGTAGCCCCTGAACCAGGCTTCAATGACGATGAGTCCGGCGCGCAGTATTGTCTTCGGCATTGCAAGGCGGGTTCCTTCTCTGAATACATCACAAAAGAATTTGAATACGAGGATAGTGTCCGACCCTGCAAAATAAGTTCCACATTCCACCGTAGAGATAATAATATTTTCGCAGATCTAATTTGCTGGCTTGTTTCGGCAACATGATGTTACCTCATGGCCCGGTGATTATTCGAACCGTTTCTTTTAACCAGCCCCGCACATAACGCGAGGCCGTTTTTCGACACGTCTTGTCAAAGCAGAGATGTGTCCCCTTATCACGGGATTCTCATCAATACGGGCGTGGGTAACCCAACCGTGCCATCAATTGCGGCGTTTGGGGGATAAGCGAGTTTTACCAGGCAAGTGGGGACGCTTAGTTTCGTCCGCCCATATAAAGGGATAAGGATTCACCTTTCTATCCACGCCTTCTTCCTCCTTTGCTCATCCGCTCCCGCACACTCGAGCTCTAGCGCCCAAGCCCTCACTTCCATCTCAACCTTCTCCAACCATGTCCGGAGCGGAGGCAAGTGGATGGTCTCCTCCGTCACGGAGGAAGACATCAAGAAACTGAGGAGAGCCGGATACCTGCCCGACGACATCGCGCACCAGCTCCCAGATGAGGGGCAGCTCATCCCCACCCCCAGGCCCCATGAGAGGGTGGTATTCCTCACCCATTTCCTCCACGGACTGGGATTCCCTCTCCACCCCTTCGTCCGTGGGCTCATGTTTTTATTATGGCCTGGATTTCCACGATCTGGCCCCGAACTTCATCCTCCACATCTCGGCGTTTATCGTCATGTGCGAGGCCTTCCTCCACATCAAGCCCCACTTCGGCTTATGGCTGAAGACCTTCAACATCAAGCCGAAGGTAGTGGGCGGACGCCAGGCGGAGTGTGGAGGCGCCATGGTGGGAAAGATGCCCAACATAACAAGGCTCGAGGGCTCCTTTGTGGAAACCATAAAGGGGTGGCAATCGGGGTGATTCTATATCACCGAGCCACTCGACCCCGCATGGGTAGCTGCCCCCGAGTTCTGATATGGCATCCCCATGCGGCTCACCTCCTGGAAAGAGAAGGGCCTGTCCTGGGGTAGTTCGAAAGAGCTGACCGGACTGCAAACATGTATTCAAAACATGGTGGACAAGAAGCTCAAGCTTGTGAACATAGTCCAGGTTATGCTCATCCGCCGGATACTCCCGTGCCAACAACGGGAGTTCACCTTGTGGGAGTTCAATCCGGCGCAACACCAGACTCTGAACAGGCTCTTTGGCACGACTCATGAAGGCGCCTGGAGGGTGCTGTTCAAAAGTGCCGAGGTCCCTCCCCTATCACTGAGGATCGCAGATTCAGCGCGAAGCGCCAAGCCAGTGCGGTAAGCTGCTTTACCTTTCACAGGATACTTATTTTTATATAGATTGACTCCATGCGGGATCTAAACTCGCGGACCTTTGACAGGACTGGCAGAAGATGGCCGGACAGATTGACTGTCCGGCTCCTTTGCCCGAAGGCCCCGCAGACGCTCTTTTTGGCGAAGATGCTGACTCCGGCCCCTTATAAGGTGCCGGAGAAGACCAAGAAGGCCAAGGGAACTCGAAAGAGTTCCCGACGCCAGGCGTCGTCGGACTCACCGTCCGATGACTTTGCGGCGCACTCTTCCCCTGAAGACGAGGAAGAGGAAGAAGATGCTCCCCCACCGACTGGGGGAGACAAGAAAAGGAAGGCCGCCCCAACTGGGGAGGCCGGAGGGCCCAAGAAGGGAAGGACTCTCCTTCCGGACAGCTCCACCGCCGCTGACGAAAGCGAAGATGAGTGGTTGCCCAAGGCCAAGCCCCCGGGGAGATCGTAAGTATTCGGATACAAAAGTTACCCATTGGATTCCTTTGTCGCACTACTTTCCCTAACGCCGAACACAATTATGCAGGCTGCCCCGAGCCAATATCGAGGTATCATCGGACGGCTCCCTGGGCTCGTCGGACATGGATAGCGATCCAGTCCCGACCGCCACCTCCCCTCATCCTGCCGACGACGCCGAGGTGTCGTCTCAAGAGGCACCGGATCGAGGGGATACGGTCCCGGAGGTGCCTCAAGGCAACCTTCCGGACTCTAGGAGCCGTGGGGACGGGGCCCCTAAGAGCTCCGAGTTCGGCCCTCAGCCGAACACCGTGCCGGACCCTCCAGCGGTTCCGGACTCGGGCAGGCGGCCTCCTTCTAAGAGGGGCAAAACGCCTGTGCCGGTGACCTCTATCCATCCAGAGGCACCGAACAATCTGCTGGAAGCGCTTTACAGTGCTTCCATCGACGAGGAGCACTGCACTATCATGAGTGCGGTGATCCAGAAGGTTCAGTCCGCCAAGAGCGGATTGACTGAAGCCTGTGCCAGCCTTCTAACAGGCTTTGAGG
Source organism: Triticum dicoccoides (assembly GCF_002162155.2). Classification (NCBI taxonomy): domain Eukaryota; kingdom Viridiplantae; phylum Streptophyta; class Magnoliopsida; order Poales; family Poaceae; genus Triticum; species Triticum dicoccoides. The sequence goes on along the minus strand of NC_041382.1, from coordinate 177,717,278 downwards.
TAAGTGTGTTTAAAACATAGTAGAAATATTACCGCATAGACAATTGCCCCTGATGCTTTGTTCGGTGTTCACAAAGAAAAGCCGGACAGAGGATCAAATAATATCGCAGGAGTCTAATATAAGTATGTCAATATGCAGATGCAGGCTTCGCTGCTGGCGTCCATCGCACTAACTGCGGAGGTCGTCATACTGAAGCAGGACCTCGATGGGTCCAAGAAGGAGCTCGGCCTTACCAAGAGGCAGCTCAAGGAGAATAAGGGTAAGTAATACCCCGTCTATAGATATGTATATAAAAAAAGACACGATTGCAAAATGACAGGATCGTTGTATGTTTGCCAGGGGCCACGACCGAGGTGGCGACCCTGAAGCAAGCGCTAACCAAGGCCGAAGATACAGCAGCCAAGGAGCGCACCGAGCGAGAGAAGCACGAGGCTCGGGTGGGTGAGGTGCAGCAAGAGCTCCAGGATCTCGTGACAAAGCACGAGGCATTGGAGCTTGACTCAAAGACGCGAGAGTCTGAGCTTGCCGCAGCCCTTGAGAGTGCAAAGAGTGCCAAGGCCGAGGCCCAGAAGGCCCTGCAGGAGATCGACGCAATGAAGAAGATAGCAGCGGGTAAGGCTTTCTATATGCAAAGCAAGCATGTAAAAGTAAATTACCGATTACTTACCTGGATCTGGAGCTCTTCAGGAGCATTCGCAGATTTGCCCCGCAGTGTGTCGATGCCGCACAATTTTACCAGGACGAGGACAGAAGCTCAACGGAGAAGCTGTTCTGGTCTCAGTATGCTAAGGCCAAACATCTGGTGCCGATGAGAGACCAGCTAAAGCAGATGGTCGAGCTACATAAGGCGGCCGATCAGGCCATGAAGGGCTTTATAGTCTGGCTGTGGCCTGGCGACGCCCTTCCGAACAGCTTCTTCGGCCTGGTGAGGCGGCTTGTGGATGCCTGCCCACGACTGGAGGTCGTCAAGCGATCCGTTTGCATTGAAGGTTCACGCCGGGCTTTCACCCGTGTAAAAATGTACTGGGTCAAGCTAGACGCCGTGAAGCTAATCAAGGAGGGGCCGCCGGATGGCAAGGAGCACCGCCACCCCAAGATGTATTACGAGGGTGTTCTGTCGGGTGCCCGTCTTATCGCGGATGAGTGTTCGAAAGATGTAATATTTGAGTAAACTTGCTCATTTTATCCTGTATTTATGAAAACTTGTTTCATATGCACTATGCAACGCTTGTTTGAATTTAAAATATTACCTTCTGTTTGGCTGTTTATCCAATCTGAGAGATGGCTAGTCCTCGGCTTCTGCCCCCATGCCGCTAGTGCAGGGGTGTTCGGGATAAACCTGAGCACTCTTGTTCCCATATTTGGGTCCTTCGAGGGAGGTGCTCAGCACAACGAACAAGGCAACCGGACTAATATTGCTTTCTCACTCTCACTTAGCCATAGAATTCTATAATTTTAAATTTCGGCGAAGCCCCTGGATTTGGGAAGGCCGAATTCGGTGTGTGATACACGCCTTTAAGCCGGACAGGGCCGGCCCCTCGCCCTAAGCGGCATAAGTCTTTAGGGACTCGAAAAACCTCGCCGAACAGCGACCAGTCTCTCGCCTTATCATGACAGTCAGTTTTAGCTTTCTCTACTGAGGTGCTCAGCCCGGCAGAACCGGGGCACAATCGCAGTAGTTCTCCTAGCACTACCTTAGCCGATAGAGCGGAACGTAAGGTACCAAAACATAGGAGCCGGGCAAACCCAACATTTGACCAAAGACATGATTCGGAGCTGATGCATATAATGCTATAAGTTCGGGGTGCCGCACTTGTGAAAGTGTTCAGACTTTTCACACTGCATTGTGGGGTATGTGAGTCCCTGGTGTATTGGTCGTACCAAAGTGTACGGTTGCAAGGCGTCGTTAATGAACACACACAAACACACAGATATATATATATATATATATATATATATATATATATATATATATATATATAAATGCAATAATGGTCGTAATGTAATGCATTGTTTATTAAAAAGCTGCGTTAAAGCAGAGTGATACAGATAGTGCGATAAGCAAAAAATAGGACTAAGTCCCTTCCAAGGGCGAGCTGAGGGATGATATGAAATCTGAGATCAACCTGGGAATTCCGTTGTATAATGTAGCTGTCTGCCTCCTTGGCTGCTGCATCATGTGTTCGGCAATAGTGCTGCCGGACAGTGTTTCCAGAGATTAAGGTCCTGAAAAAAGAAAAAATAACCAAACGGGAAGCCCCTAGTGCGGTTTAGGCCGCGTTTTGGGGCATGCCGCAGTTGTGCCCCCCCTCCCCACCTGTGCCCATGGTATTTTTAATGCGTAATTATGTACGCGCGGCACGAATATCACCGTTGGGCTGGGATTGGGGTGGCTGCCGTATTGCTACACGAGCTCATATCGCGCCAGGCGGTCTATTTGCCGATTGCCCCGAGCGCGCTTGAAGGTGTCCGGGCTTTGAAATGCCGAACTGGTTGATTGCCTTAAGAGGCTGCTTTGCGCTTCTGCTGCGAGGGCCGCAGTGTGCTCCTCTGTTCGGAGGGAGCGCTCCGTGTTTCCATTGACTATAATAACTCCGCGGGGTCCTGGCATCTTGAGCTTGAGGTATGCATAATGTGGTACCGCATTGAATCTAGCAAATGCGGTTCGCCCGAGCAGCGCGTGATAACCACTGCGGAACGGGACTATATCGAAGATTAACTCTTCGCTTCGAAAGTTATCCGGGGATCCGAAGACCACTTCCAGTGTAATTGAGCCTGTGCAATGGGCCTCTACGCCTGGAATAATGCCCTTAAAGGTCGTTTTTGTGGGTTTGATCCTTGAGGGGTCTATACCCATTTTGCGCACTGTGTCCTGATAAAGCAGGTTCAGGCTGCTGGCGCCGTCCATAAGGACTCGAGTGAGGTGAAATCCGTCAATGATTGGGTCTAGGACCAGTGCGGCGAATCCGCTGTGACGGATACTAGTGGGGTGGTCCCTGTGATCGAAGGTGATCAGACAGGAGGACCAAGGGTTGAACTTTGGGGCGACTGGCTCCAACGCATATACGTCCCTGAGCGCACGCTTCCGCTCCCGCTTGGGGATGTGGGTTGCGTATATCATGTTCACCGTCTGCACTTGCGGGGGAAACCTCTTCTATCGTCCAGTTTGCGGCTGTCGGGGCTCCTCCTCGTCATTGCTATGTGGCCCCTTGTCCTTGTTGTCGGCAACTAACTTGCCGGCCTGCTTGAACACCCAACAATCCCTGTTGGTGTGATTGGCTAGCTTGTCTGGGGTGCCGTGTATTTGACACGAGCGATCGAGTATATGGTCCAAGTTGGATGGACCCGGCGTACTTTGTTTGAATGGCTTTTTCCACCGACCGGGTTTAGAGCCTTTGAATCCGGCATTGACTGCCGTATCCTCTGTATTTTTGCTGTTAATGTGGCGCTTATGCTTGTTGCGACGTGACCTGCTATTGCCGTCCTTGGTATCTGAGGTACCATGGTTCTTTGATATGTTATTATTGCGAGCCAGCCAGCTGTCTTCTCCTGCACAAAAGCGGGTCATGAGCGTCGTGAGAGCTGCCATAGATTTTGGCTGTTCCTGACCAAGGTGCCGGGCTAGCCACCCGTCTCGGATGTTGTGCTTGAAAGCCGCTAAGGCCTCCGCATCCGGACAGTCGACGATTTGACTTTTCTTTGTAAGGAACCGAGTCCAGAATTGCCTGGCCGACTCTTCTGGCTGCTAAATTATGTGGCTCAAGTCATCGGCGTCTAGTGGTCGCACATAAGTTCCCTGAAAGTTGTCGAGGAATGCGGCTTCTAGATCTTCCCAACAGCTAATGGAGTCTGCTGGGAAGCTGTTAAGCCAATGCCGCACTGGTCCTTTGAGCTTTAGTGGGAGGTATTTGATGGCGTGTAAGTCATCACCACGGGCCATGTGGATATGGAGGAGGAAGTCCTCAATCCATACTGCGGGATCTGTTGTGCTGTCGTATGATTCAATGTTTACAGGCTTGAAACCTTCTGGGAATTGATGTTCCATTACTTCGTCAGTGAAGCATAAGGGGTGTGTGGCACCTCTGTATTGGGCTATATCTCGACGCAGCTCGGATGGGTCTTGCCCGCTGTGTTCGGCCCAGCCGGGTTTCCTTTTACTGTATCCGGTGTGACGCTTGTCGTCTCGCAGAGTGTTGCACCCTCGTGATCCGTAGATCGATCTTGAATGCTTTGCCTTGTCCTCCAACATGTCTCGCAGGTCTAGCATATCTCCCCATGCCTTTTTATTTGAATGACATTGGGGTGGAGGCTGAGGTTTTGGCTGGAATGCCTCTCTATCGCGGCCACGAGGTGGCCGATCAGCCGTGTCATACGCTTCTTCCTCTAGTCGGGGTAGTAACCTGTGCCTTGGGTAACTCTTGGAGGGGCGCTCGAGTTTATATTCCTCGGCCGCGAGGACTTCAGTCCATTTGTCAACTAGCAGATCTTGATCAGCTTGAAGTTGCTGCTGCTTTTTCTTTAGGCTATTTACCGTGGCCATAAGACGGCGCTTGAAGCGCTCTTGTTCGACGGGATCCTCTGGGATGGCGAATTCATCGTCGCTGAGGCTTGCCTCGTCTTCGGAGGGGGGGATGTAATTGTCATCCTCCTCATCTCCATCTGCCGCTCTCTCAGGAGAGCTGGCTCCTTCATCCTCCTGCTCTAAATCTTGCTGGAGGGGATTGTTGTTGTCTTCGGCACTGTCCGGAGTATTATTATCTCCTGTGCCGGTATCACCACTTTTGCTTTGGCGGGACTTAGAGCGGCGCTGCTGACATCGGCGCTTGTGTTGCTTCTTGGAGGGGTCATCCTCCGCTATCTCATTGCCATTGCCTTCATTGGGTGTATCCACCATGTATATGTCATATGAAGAGGTGGCTTTCCAGTGCCCTATAGGTGCTGGTTCATGTTCGTCTCTTACATCATCGTCCATATCATCGATGTCTTCAGAGTCGAAGTCGATCATGTTGGTTAAATCATCGATAGTGGCTACGAAGTGGGTGGTGGGTGGGCGTCGAATTTCTTCATCATCCACATCCCAATCCTGTGGGCCATAATCCGGCCAGGACTCTCCTAACAATGAGGGAGACCTTAGTGAATTCAGAATGTCGCCAAAGGGCGAGTGCTGAAAGATATCTGTGGCGGTGAATTCCATGATCTACGCCCAATCGGATTTGATTGGCAGGGGCGCGGGCGGTTCGGAGTCAGAAAAAGAGTTCGGCACCTTGGAGTCACGGGCTGCGCAGAGGATTATGCTGGTGTTTGGCTCGATCGCCATTGAGACTGCAGCCCCTAAGGCGGTGTCTAACCACCTGTCCTCGATTGGCACAGCTGGCTCCGAGCTAAGAGCCGGAGCTGGTGCGGCGTGGCCTCTGGGGTACTGTTCGGCGACAGAGCTAGTTCATACCCATCGCGATAGTGCGGCGCGCCCGGTTGTGGCTCGAATCCGTCGAAGATCAAGTCTCCGCAGATGTCGGCCGTGTAGTTCAAACTTCCAAATCTGACCTGATGGCCAGGGGCGTAGCTTTCAATCTGCTCCAGATGGCCAAGCGAATTAGCCTGCAGTGCAAAGCCGCCGAATACGAAGATCTGTCCAGGGAGAAAAGTCTCACCCTGGACCGCATCGCTATCAATGATAGTAGGAGCCATCAAGCCTAACGGCGACGACACAGAGGAACTCTCAATGAAAGCACCAATGTCGGTGTCAAAACTGGTGGATCTCGGGTAGGGGGTCCCGAACTGTGCGTCTAGGCCGGATGGTAACAGGAGGCAGGGGACACGAAGTTTTACCCAGGTTCGGGCCCTCTTGATGGAGGTAAAACCCTATGTCCTGCTTGATTAATATTGATGATATGGGTAGTACAAGAGTAGATCTACCACGAGATCAGAGAGGCTAAACCCTAGAAGCTAGCCTATGGTATGATTCTATGTTATGGTTGTTGTCCTACATACTAAAACCTTCGGTTTATATAGACACCGGAGACGGTTAGGGTTACACAAGGTCGGTTACAAAGGAGGATATATCCATATACGTATCGCCTAGCTTGCCTTCCACGCCAATAGAGTCCCATCCGGACACGAGACGAAGTTTTCAATCTTGTATCTTCATAGTCTAACAGTCCGGCCAATGGAGGTAGTCCGGCTATCCGGAGACCCCCTAATCCAGGACTCCCACAGCGCCCATCAGAAGATTCTCCACCGAGGAGAAGGGGAAAGCCCCCCGGGATGCCCCGGAGCCACTCCCGCTGAAGAAGAGGTCGATCCATCACCGTTATGAGGCGGCGTTGCAGGTGGGGGCGAGGCCTTTGTGCGAGCGGCCTCCACCAGGGTACCCACTACCCTTGTATGCCCAAGCCGTAGACTTGGGAGGACGAAATGGTGAGCAGCGTCACCCACACCGCACCCGGGTCGCCGCGCCTCGGCGACGCGGGCCGTCCATGCAACGGACTCCTCTCGCGAGCTGGTGCTGTGGATGCCGACGCCTCTGAACTCCTGGATCCGCTTCCCATGCTTCTTCTCTGACGTGATGCTGCCGAGGGGGCCTCTCGAGCTCTGGCTGCAGCATGCCTATTGTGGCGCTCCGGCGATCAGAGCAAAGATCAAAGCGGTCCCCGTTGGCAAAATCTTCATGACTCGCGGCTGGTGCGAGATTGCACGGATCTGTTGCGCGAGGGGTGCCCTCGCGATCCACTTTGAGTACGACGGCGCCTCCACGCTTCTCTTCAAGGTCTTCGACGCCGAGGGCCACCACCTGGAGTGCTGCTCTGGAGAGGAGTGTGAGGCTGATGTGCGCTCCGCCCGCGACTACTCCAGCAGCAGCAGCCCTTCGGAGTCCAGCAGTTCTCCTGAGCTCCTCGAGACTCCGGAGACGAGCGCCGATAGTTACGTCCCCCCGAGCTCTCGCCGTGCCCGGGGCAAGGCTGCGGCGTCCGGTCGCTGCCGCCGCTGATCTAGATGGGGTCGGTGCCGGCCTCCCGTGGCCCACTGTTGATGATGGCGTCCGCCACGGGAGGATGTAGATAGGATCAGCTTTCGTTTCCTGTGAAGGATCATGAATCACCCCATGGGGGCATGTAAGGATCTGCAATGCCTTTGTACCTATTTTCCTTGTTATGAAGATTTGACGAACGCGCGTCCCGTTAAGGCTCGGCCTCCCCTTTCTTTCCTCGTGATAGCTTGTTGCTCTACGCTGATGGGTCCATGTCCCAAGACGGCTACAACCATCGCTGGTATGCCAGGTCACGATACCATGGTCAAGGCAAGGAGGTGCACGGCCCGAGGTCCAGTAAGAGCCCCTGAGGCGCGAGGCTCAGGAGGTCCCCCTTAGCGCCCAAGTGGCCATGGCAAGGGAAGAAAGGAAGATGACTTGGCTGCAATGGGGTTGCGGCATGGGGTGATCGACTATTAGGCCCAAATGTTTTGCTGATCTGAGGGCGAAACTTATCTTGATGACTTCGCGGTGATTCCCGATGTTGCGCTAGGGCTGCGCGTCAACTCATGCGACATAGCTAGGCTGGCCCATGCGAGTTTTCCTTCTACTGAGCTCCTCTTAATGCTCTACGTCCTCAGGTCCCAGCCCTCGAGCGAGCTTAGCCACCGCTGGTATGCCAGGTCGTGATGCCGTGGTCAAGGCCAGGGGTGAGGGCTGGAGAGCCAGTAAGAGCTCCTGAGTCGCGATGCTCAGGAGCCCCCCTTTTAACGCGCAAGCGAGTCGGACGAGAGGAAAGGAGACTCGCGGTGCCGCCTGCTACCCTTCCTGCGGGGTTCCTGTGAACAGGCATAAGGAGAAACATGGTTTGCCGTTACTGCCGCTTGCCTGCCGCTGGTTGGTCCGGATGAAGTGAAGGCACTGAGGGCCTGATGAGGTGACGTGCGCGGCGCATGCTGCGAGCCAGAGCTTGACCACTCAGATTTGTTGGTCGTGGCAGGGACGGACCCATGCACTAGCGCCGTGCCTGTGTATGGGCCCCGAGGGGGGTGATGATCGAGCAGGTGATAGCAGTTGGCAGGTTAAGCATGGAGAGCAGATTGCCTGAGATAAATGTAGGGAGGTACATGCCACTGGGTCTGGCCCGTGTGGTGTGGGGATGATGCAGCCCGAGGGGCGCCCCCAGCGAGGTAAACTTAGGAGCATAAGCAAAAGGGATACATGCCACATGGACGGACCCATGTGGCCTGGGAATAGTGCAGCCCGAGGGGCGCTCCCAGCTTAAATGAACTTGGAAGATGTCACCTGGGTCTGCAGACGAAGTAGAGCTGGTGCAGCTAAAGCCACGCATCGAAGGAATGACTCCTCATGAGCCACCGGGACCCTGAGCCTCGGGAGGCTCTAGGGGCTCAGGAGGTTCCCCTGAAGGCAGCCGCCATCTCCTCCCGAACGGCGTGGAACCTGGCCTCCTGAGCCGCCTGGACTTGCCGCACATGGCGCTGATGGGCTGGCGCCACGTTCGGCAGGCCGAGGGGCATGCGAACGAAACTGTGTGGTGGACCCTCACAGCGGCCCGCGCGTGATGGCCAGAAGCGTTCCTAAGATGCGGCCCTGTTGAGCCCTGGGATGTCGATGCAGGCGCGCAGCTCAGCACCATCGCCTGGGTGGTGAGCCACACTCTGTGAGCGGTTGTCACCACGCATGGCTCTTGCGTCTTGTAGCTCATGGGTGGTCTTGGTGATGAACTCCTGTGTGGTGGGCATTCCTTGCCCCATGCTCTCCTGAGGAACACCTGCCACGAAGCATGCTTCCAGTTGGTGCCCAAGCGCCTCCCTCATGAGATTGGCAAGGTCTGAGGCCCTCCAGAAGAGATCCCCCGAGCCTTGCCTGAGGAGGGCACCGGGCGCGCTTTCCTATGTGGTGGAGGGAGGCGCCCTTGGAGCGGGCGCCGATCCTGACGAGGCTCCTGATGCGACAGCATCTTCCTGGGGTCCAGCATGGCGCGATAGCTTGTTCTTGGGGATGGTCTCCGGAGGGCCTTCACTTCTACTGCAGGGTTGTCGATTGCCGCGGCTTGGAAGGCGCGCTCAAGGGAGCACACCGCATCCCTTTCTTCACATGGGACCGTGATGATCCCCCGCTTCCTGGCATCTTGAGGATGTTGTAGCCATGGTGAGTGACTGCCATGAACTTGGCCAGGGCTGGGTACCCGAGGATGGCGTTGTACGGCAGGCAGATGTGTGCAACGTCGAAGTCGATGACCTCGGTCCGGTAATTCTTGCGCTCCCCGAAGGTGACTGGCAGGAGAACTTTCCCTATTGGTGTGGTGGAACCGTCAGTCACTCCTGAGAAAGGCTTGGTTGGTTGGAGCTACTCATAGGGCACTTGGAGGCTGTCGAATGTGTCGGCAGATAGGACGTTGAGCCCTGCGCCACCGTCGATGAGAGTCTTGGTGACTTGCACATTACTGATGACTGGGGAGCACAACATAGGGAGCGTGCCAGCGGTGGCTGCGCACTTGAGCTGGTCGGCCGAGTTGAAGGAGATGGCGCATTGGGACCACCGGAAAGGGCGCGTGGCTTTGAGCTTGGGTAGCGCCGCGTTCAACTCACGAGCGAACTATTTGAAGATGTGCTGAGAGGCTGGGGCCTGAGCGCCGCCCAAGATGCAAGCGACTGCGCGCGGCTCCTGGAAGCCCCCAACCCCCTCGTCCTGGTGGTGGTCGTCGTTCCTCCTTGGCGGCGACAATGGGGGAAGACCAGCGTTGCCCTGGGGGCGATCCTCATGAGGCGGGTCCCTCCAGGAGCCCTTGTGAGGTTGGTCCTGCCAGCGGTCCTCACGAGGACGGTCATGCCACTCCTGGCGCGGGCCACGGTCGTCCCAGCGTCTGCCTCCGCGTCCTCTTCCACGGCCGTAGCCCTGGTCGCTGCGCTCGAGGCGTCGGCCAAAGCATCCTTCTCGAATGGCTCTGAGCTCTTGATAGTCACTAGTGTTGTGGGTGTTCAGGTTGTGGAAGGCGCAGAATGGGCGGCCGTTCTTGGATGACTTGGGTTGATCTCTGCCTTGCTTGGTGTCGGGCTCTGCTGCGAGCACTACTGCCTCCTTGCGCTTCGCGTCCTTGGCCTTGGCCTTCTTTTCCTCTACTCCTGCAGCTGGCAGCTCAAGGAGAGAGAGGTGCCCCTCCTCAGCTCTTGCGCACCAGGTCGCCAGGTTGAACAACTCCTGAGATGTGCAAAGCTCCTCATGGATTGCCAGCTCTTCCTTCATCTTGACGTCGCGGACGCCATCGGAAAACACAGAGATGATGGCCTCGTCCATGACCTTGGGGATCTTGAGGCGGGTGCTGTTGAAGCGCTGGATGTACTTCAGGAGGGTCTCTCCTGGCTGTTGCTTGATGCGGCGTAGGTCGCCCGTGATCGGTGGGCGGTCATGAGTGCCCTGGAAGTTGGCGACGAAGCGGTCGCGCATCTCATCCTAGGAGGAGATCGAGCCGTGCTGCAAGTTCAGGAGCCAGGAGCGGGCCCCATCCTTGAGAGCCATGGGAAACTAGTTCGCCATGACTTTTTCGTCGCTGTTGGCCTCTTCGACGCTCAACTCATAGAGCTGCAGGAACTCCACGGGGTCGGCGGTGCCGTCGTACCGAGGAGGCAGATCTGGCTTGAACTTGCCCGGGCAGGCAACACTGCGCAGCTCAGGGATGAAGGCGCGGCAGCCTGCCGTGGGTGCCGGGGCCTGCTTCGGGGCCAGAGCTTGGTCTTGGCGAGGTCCGTGTTGTGCCACTGCAGACAGCACGCGGTCTTGACGAGGTGGAGCGGGGAGCGCTGGTGCAGCTTCTCGCGGTCGCGGGATTTCTTGGCAGCTCCTTTCTTCACGCACGGGTGCCGGGCGCGGCAGATCGCGCCGTGGAGGCGCGCGCCTTGGCACCAAGGCACCGTCTTGGGGTCGAGGTAGTGGAGGCGCGCCACGAGCCCCGTTGCCCGTGGCCTGCTGAGGGGGAGGCAGAGAGTGAGACGGCGCGAGAGAGCCCCCCGCGGCACGGACGAGCTCGGCGACACGGTCGAGCCACTCCTCATAGACGTCGTCGACCGGGCGGTAACGCAGGAGCTCGTTCGCCGCGATGAGCACATCCCTCGCCTCCAGGGAAGCGCAGTGCGCATGGGACGAAGAGCCAGCAGGAGGGAGTGATGGAGTAGTGGTGCGGCCGTCCTGCCGCATCGAAGGATGTTGCGAGTACGCCTGCTGCTCGTTTCCCACCGGGCTGGTGGCAGCGTTGGCGGCGGGGGACAGAGAACGACGAGGCGGCCCACCGACAGGAGCCGTGTGAGCGACGCGGGCAGCGAGGGCGGCCCGACACTCAGCTCGAGCGCGGCGAGTGTCCGACATGGAGACGATGGATCGACGGAGCGACGAACTGATGGAAGGGAAGCTACAGCGCACCCCTACCTGGCGCGCAAAATGTCGGGGTATGGGGTCCCGACAAACCCTTAAGGTTCAAACACTGGGGTGCGCACGAAGTCTTTCCCTTCAACCGATCTACGCTCTAGCTTCCTAGGATCTCGCGGACGAACTCGATGAACTCACAGCACAGATGGACACAGGGTTTATACTGGTTTGGGCCACCGTTGTGGTGTAATACCCTACTCCAGTGTGGTGGTGGATTGCCCCTTGGGCTGATGATGAACAATACAAGGGCAGAACGGCCTCCTGAGGTTAAGGCATTCTTGTGCTCGGTGAGCTTGTGTGTGAGGTGGTCTCTCTCAGCTAAGATGATCCCTCTCTTCTCTCACTCAGATCCCCTCTTCCACTGTGGTGGCTAGTCCTATTTATAGAGGCCCTGGTCCTCTTCCCAAATATCGAGCGGGAAGGGAGCCAACAATGACGGGCTAATTTGAAGGGGGGCAGCTAGTACAAGCTATCCTGACAAAAGTAGTCTTCGCCTGCACAAAGTTCTGGTGGTGACGCTATTCTGGGCTCCACGGTGACCTCTGTCTTGCAGTCCATGGTCTTGGTCTTGTTGCACCGGAATGGCAACCTTTGCCTGAGGCCTCGCTACTCCACGGCTGCGCTTGCTCCCTTTGCACCAAAGAGGAAACAAGGACGCTGTGCGCGCTGGCGCCCGCCTAGTGTCGATCGTCACGGCTCACATCACGAGAACCTCGTGAGGTTCGCCTCACCTTGATATCTCCGCTCCTCGTGAGCCTGCCTAGCTAGGCCACTCCAGAGGAGGTCTTGCGTCGTCCGCCTGGCGAGGCTTGGCCCCTCGCGAGGGTCTTGGGTCCTTCGTTGGTGAAGATGGGCCATACGGCCTGCTGGCTCAGCCACGCCGCGGGCCGCAGGCAAGCAAGTCTGGGGACCCCCGTCCCAGGACGCCGACATAAGTAAATAAAAGTGTGATGATCATCATTATTATAGCATTGTCCCATGTGAGGAAATAAAAAGAAAGGAGAGAAAGGCCAAAGAAAAAAAAGAGAATGCCCTAGAAAAAGGAGAGAGAAAAAGATAGAAGGGACAATGCTACTATCCATTTTCCACACTTGTGCTTCAAAGTAGCACCATGATCTTCATGATAGAGAGTCTCTTATTTTGTCACTTTCATATACTAGTGGGAATTTTCGTTATAGAACTTGGCTTGTATATTCCAATAATGGGCTTCCTCAAAATGCCTTAGGTCTTCGTAAGCAAGAAAGTTGGATGCACACCCACTTAGTTTCTTTTGTTGAGCTTTCATACATTTATAGCTCTAGTGCATCCATTGCATGGCAATCCCTACTCACTCACATTGATATCCATTGATGGGCATCTCCATAGCCCATTAATACAGCTCGTTGATGTGAGACCATCTTCCTCCTTTTTGTCTTCTCCACAACCACCATTCTATTCCACCTATAGTGCTATGTCCATGGCTCACGCTCATGTATTGCGTGAAAGTTGAAAAAGTTTGAGAATACTAATGTATGAAACAATTGCTTGGCTTGTCATCTGGGTTGTGCATGATTTGAATATTTTGTGTGACAAAGATGGAGCATAGCCAAACTATATGATTTTGTAGGTATGAACTTTCTTTGGCCATGTTATTTTGAGAAGACATGATTACTTTGTTAGTATGTTGGAAGTATTATTACTTTTATGTCAATATTAAACTTTTGTCTTGAATCTTTTGGATCTGAACATTCATGCCACAATAAAGAAAATTACATTGATGATTATGTTAGGTAGCATTCCACATCAAAAATTCTGTTTTTATCATTTACCTACTCGAGGACGAGCAGGAACTAAGCTTGGGGATGCTTGATACGCCTCCAACGTATCTATAATTTTTGATTGTTCCATGCTATTATATTATCTGTTTTGGATTTTTAGTGGGCTTTAATATGCTCTTTTATATTGTTTTTGGGACTAACCTATTAACCGGACGCCCAGTGCTAGTTTCTGTTTTTTGCCTATTTTCGAGTTTTCTAGAAAAGGAATACCAAACAGAATCCAAACGGACCTTTGCGATGATTTTTCTTGGACCAAAAGCAAACCAGGAGACTTGGAGTTGAAGCCTGGAACGCCACGAGGTGGCCACGAGGCAGGAGGGCGCGCCCGGGGGGGTAGGCGCGCCCCCACCCTGGTGGGCCCCTCGTAGCTCCACCGACATATTTCTTTCGCCTATGTATACTCTTATACCCTATATTGATCGCAGAGAGCCACGAAACCACTTTTCCACCACCGCAACCTTCTGTACCCGTGAGATCCCATCTTGGGGCCTCTTCTGGCGATCTGCCGGAGGAGGAATCGATCACGGAGGGCTTCTACATCAACACCATAGCCTCTCCGATGAAGCGTGCGTAGTTTACCACAGACCTTCGGGTTCATAGTTATTAGCTAGATGGCTTATTCTCTCTCTTTGATTCTCAATAAAAAGTTCGCCTCGATGTTCTTGGAGATCTATTCGATGTAATATTCTTTTGCGGTGTGTCTGCCAAGATCCGATGAATTGTGGGTTTATGAACAATATTATCTATGAATATTATTTGGTTCTTCTCTGAATTCTTATATGCATGATTTGATATCTTTGCAAGTCTCTTCGAATTATTGGTTTAGTTTGGCCTACTAGATTGATCTTTCTTGCAATGGGAGAAGTGCTTAGCTTTGGGTTCAATCTTGCGGTGTCCTTTCCCAATGACAGTAGGGGCAGCAAGGCACGTATTGTATAGTTGCCATCGAGGATAAAAAGATGGGGTTTATATCATATTGCTTGAGTTTATCCCTCTACGTCATGTCATCTTGCTTAATGCATTACTCTGTTCTTTTGAACTCAATACTCGAGATGCATGCTGGATAGCGGTCGATGTGTGGAGTAATAGTAGTAGATGCAGAATCGTTTCGATCTACTTGACACATACGTTATGCCTATATTCATGATCATTGCCTTAGATATCTTCATAACTATGCGCTTTACTATAAATTGTTCGGCAGTAATTTGTTCACCTACCGTAATACATGCTATCTTGAGAGAAGCCACTAGTGAAACCTATGGCCCCCGGATCTCTTTCTTATTATATTGCATCTCTTTTATTTACATATCATCTCATTTACTATTTTGCAATCTTTACTTTCCAATCTATACAACAAAAATACCAAAAATATTTATCTTACTATCTTTATTAGATCTCACTTTTGCGAGTGACCGTGAAGGGATTGACAACCCCTTTATCGCGTTGGTTGCAAGGTTCTTGATTGTTTGTGCATGTACTAGGTGACTTGTGCGTTGTCTCCTACTGGATTGATACCTTGGTTCTCAAAAACTGAGGGAAATACTTACGCTACTTTGTTGCATCACCCTTTCCTCTTCAAGGGAAAACCAACGCATGCTCAAGAGGTAGCAAGCTGCCCAAGGTGATTTTCTTCTTTGCTGATCTCGATTGTGGTTTTTCACCTAAGTATGTGGTGATGAATAATGCAAAATTTTATTAGCTTCGATGCCATGCTATACATAGTGGTTTAAATCACTTGTGTTTCTTATACTGGAAAGTAATTGTGAATTTGTTTCTGTTTCAATTAGAGCCCTGATGCAGACAAGGATTGGCTGGTTGTACATGTCACTCGCTATGAGGCGGATGACATTAATATACACACTAGGAAAATAGAGTTCTTAGGTTGTTGGATCCTGGAAGCCATCTGTGCTTATACCGATGTCGAGTTGTATTTCAGCCTCACTGTTGTCAGGCGTGTTGTCAAGGGTGTACCGAGGCACAAGAAGTTCAAAGCTACTCCTTCGTTTGTGAGGCATACTGTTCTTGTCAAGCTTACACAGGAAGATGACGTGGCATGCCTCCACAAACAAGTTTATGAGTGGCAAGATGATATTGCTTTGCATGAACATATAGTTGACATCGCATTTGTGGCAAAGCCACCATTCATAATTTTTCATACATGTCACACTTGATTCATCGCAATCCCGGTACACCGCCGGAGGCATTCATATAGAGTCATATCTTGTTCTAGTATCGAGTTCTAATCATTGAGTTGTAAATAAATAGAAGTGTGATGATCATCATTTTCTAGAGCATTGTCCCAACTGAGGAATAAAAAAAGAGAAAGGCCATAAAAAAGGAGAAGGCCGCCAAAAAAAGAGAAAGGCCATAAAAAAGAGAGAAGGACCAAAAATAATATGAGAGAAAAAGAGAGAAGGGACAATGCTACTATCCTTTGCCACACTTGTGCTTCAAAGTAGCACCATAATCCTCATGATAGAGAGTCTCTTGTTTTGTCACTTTCATATACTACTGGGAATTTTACATTATAGAACTTGGCTTTTATATTCCAACAATGGGCCTCCTCAAGTGCCCTAGGTCTTCGTGAGCAAGCAAGTTGGATGCACACCCACTTAGTTTCTTTTGTTGAGCTTTCATATATTTATAGCTCTAGTGCATCCGTTACATGGAAATCCCTACTCCTTGCCTTGACATCAATTGATGGGCATCTACCTAGCCCATTGATTAAGCCACGTCGATGTGAGACTTTCTCCTTTTTGTCTTCTCTACATAACCCCCGTCATCATATTCTATTCCACCCATAGTGCTATGTCCATGGCTAGCGCTCATGTATTGCGTGAAGGTTTATGAGTTTGAGATTACTAAAGTATGAAACAATTGCTTGGCTTGTCATCGGGGTTGTGCATGATGAGAGCATTCTTGTGTGACGAAAATGGAGCATGACCAAACTATATGATTTTGTAGGGATGAACTTTCTTTGGCCATGTTAGTTTGAGAAGATATGATTGCTTAGTTAGTATGCCTGAAGTATTATTATTTTTATGTCAATATTAAACTTTTGTCTTGAATCTTATGGATCTGAACATTCATGCCAAAATGAAGAGAATTACTTAGAAAAATATGTTAGGTAGCATTCCACATCAAAAATTCTATTTTTATCATTTACCTACTCGAGGACGAGCAGGAATTAAGCTTGGGGATGCTGATACGTCTCCAACGTATCTATAATTTTTGATTGTTCCATGCTATTATATTATCAACCTTGGATGTTTTATATGCATTTATATGCTATTTTATATGATTTTTGGGACTAACCTATTAACCTAGAGCCGAGTGTCAGTTTCTGTTTTTTCCTTGTTTTAGAGTATCGCAGAAAAGGAAAATCAAACGGAGTCCAGTTCACCTAAAACTTCACGGAACTTATTTTTGGAAGGAAAGCAACCCGAGAGACTTGGAGTCCACGTAAGGGAAGCAACGAGGAAGCCACGAGGCAGGGGGCGCGCCCACCCCCTGGGCGCGCCCTCCACCCTCATGGGCCCCTCGTGGCTCCTCTAACGTACTTCTTCCGCCTATATATCTCCATATACACTAAAATGATCGGGGAGCACAACAGATCGAGAGTTCCGCCCCTAGAAGCCTCCGTAGCCACTGAAAGCCAATCTAGACCCGTTCCGGCACCCTGCCGGAGGGGGAATCCCTCTCCGGTGGCCATCTTCATCATCCCGGTGATCTCCATGACGAGGAGGGAGTAGTTCTCCCTCGAGGCTGAGGGTATGTACCAGTAGCTATGTGTTTGATCTCTCTCTCTCTCTCTCTCTCTCTCGTGTTCTTAAGGTGATACGATCTTGATGTATCGCGAGCTATGCTATTATATTTGGATCCTATGATGTTTCTTCCCCCCTCTACTCTCTTGTAATGGATTGAGTTTCCCCTTTGAAGTTATCTTATCGGATTGAGTCTTTAAATATTTGAGAACATTTGATGTATGTCTTGCCGTGCATATCTGTGGTGACAATGGGATATCACGTGATTCACTTGATGTATGTTTTGGTGATCAACTTGCGGGTTCCGCCCATGAACCTATGCATAGGGGTTGGCACACGTTTTTGTCGTGATTCTCCGGTAGAAATTTTGGGGCACTCTTTGAGGTTCTATGTGTAGGTTGAAGAGATGAATCTGAGATTGTGTGATGCATATCGTATAATCATACCCACGGATACTTGAGGTGACATTGGAGTATCTAGGTGACATTAGGGTTTTGGTTGATTTGTGTCTTAAGGTGTTATTCTAGTACAAACTCTAGGGCTGTTTGTGACACTTACAAGAATAGCCCAACGAATTGATTGGAAAGAATAACTTTGAGGTGGTTTCGTACCCTACCATAATCTCTTCGTTCGTTCTCCGCTATCAGTGACTTTGGAGTGACTCTTTGTTGCATGTTGAGGGATAGTTATGTGGTCCAATTATGTTATTATTGTTGAGAGGACTTGCACTAGTGAAAGTATGAACCCTAGGCCTTGTTTCAACACATTGCAATACCATTTACGCTCACATTTATCATTCGTTACCTTGCTGTTTTTATATTTTCAGATTACAAAAACCTTTATCTACTATCCATACACCACTTGTATCACCATCTCTTCGCCGAATTAGTGCACCTATACAATTTACCATTGTATTGGGTGTGTTGGGGACACAAGAGACTCTTTGTTATTTGGTTGCAGGGTTGCTTGAGAGAGACCATCTTCATCCTATGCCTCCTACGGATTGATAAACCTTAGGTCATCCACTTGAGGGAAATTTGCTACTGTCCTACAAACTTCTACACTTGGAGGCCCAACAACGTCTACAAGAAGAAGGTTGTGTAGTAGACATCAAGCTCTTTTCTGGCGCCGTTGCCGGGGAGGTGAATGCTTGAAGGTATTTCTTTAGATCTTGCAATCGATTCTTTTAGTTTCTTTTTTTATCACTAGTTTAGTTTATAAAACAAAATTACAAAAAAATGGAATTAAGTTTGCCTCATACGCTTCATCTTTTTAATATCTTCCGTGAGTATGATGGAAAGGAAAATTGTGCCAAAGTGTTAGAAGAAGAATGCACTAAAATGTTTGGCACTAAATATTTGAATGATGAGCATGAGTGCAATGTTGTTAGTATGAATTCCTTGAATATCCATGACGCTAATGATATGCAAAGCCACAAGCTTGGGGAAGCTATGTTTGATGAAGATGATATTTTTTGTCCCCCAAGTTTTGATGAGAAAATTTATTATGATGAAAGCATGCCTGCTATTTATGATGATTATATTGATGAAAGTGGATTTGGAGAGGTCATGACTTTATTTAGTGATGAACCCACTAGTTCGGAAGAGGTTCCAATTGATTATGAAAACAAAGTTTCTATCTATGATGATTATTGTGATGAATTGTATGCTATAAAGAATAATGATATCCAAGAAACTTGTCATCATGATTTTAACTTTCAATTGGATTATGCCTCACATGATAGTTATTTTGTTGAGTTTGCTCCCACTATTATTCATGAGAAGAATTTTGCTTGTGTGGAGAGTAATGAAATTTCTATGCTTGAAGATCACGAAAAGAATGCTTTATGTGAAAGTTATATTGTTGAATTCATTCATGAAGCTACTAAAAATTATTATGAGGGAGGAATATATGCTTGTAGTAATTGTAATAATATCAAGTTTCCTCGCTATGTGCTTAAAGTTTTGAAGTTATGCTTGTTTTACCTTCCTATGCTAGTTGATTATTGCTCCCATAAGTTGTTTGATCACAAAATCCCTATGCATAGGAAGTGGGTTAGACTTAAATATTCTAGTCATCTTCTTCATGATGCTCTCTTTATGTTACAATTCTTATCCTTTATGTGAGCATCATTGAAATCATCATGCCTAGCTAGGGGCATTAAACGATAGCACTTGTTGGGAGGCAACCCAATTTTATTTTTGTTCCTTGCTTTTTGTTCCTGTTTAGTAATAAATATTTCATCTAGGCTTTGATTAGATGTGGTTTTATGTCTTTAATTAGTGTTTGTGCCAAGTAGAACCGTTGGGAAGACTTGGGGAAAGTCTTATTGATCTTGCTGTAAAAAATAGAAACTTCAGTGCTCACGAGAATTGCTGCCATTTTTTATTGGAGAGTGCTATTTAGTTAATTCTTTTCGAAGAAAATTAATAGATAAATTACTCACGTCCAGAAATTTATTTTATAATTTTTTAGGTTCCATAAGTTTGCGTTAGTTACAGATTACTACAGACTGTTCTGTTTTTGACAGATTCTGTTTTTCGTGTGTTGTTTGCTTATTTTAATGAATCTATGAGTAGTATCGGAGGGTATGAACCATAGATGAGTTGAAATACAGTAGATATTACACCAATATAAATAAAGAATGAGTTCATTACAGTACCTTGAGGTGGTGTTTTATTTTCTTTCGCTAACGGAGCTCACGAGTTTTCTACTTTAAGTTTTGTGTTGTGAAGTTTTCAAGTTCTGGGTAAAGATTTGATGGATTATGGAACAAGGAGTGGCAAGAGTCCAAGCCTGGGGATGTCCAAGGCACCCCAAGGTAATATTAAAGGGCAACCAAAAGCCTAAGCTTGGGGATGCCCCGGAAGGCATCCCCTCATTCGTCTTCATTCATCGGTAACTTTACTTGGAGCTATATTTTTATTCGCCACATGATATGTGTTTTGCTTGGAGCATCACCTTATTTTATTTTCTTTTGCTTTCTGTTTGAATAAAATACCAAGATCTGAAATTATTAGATGTTAGAGAGTCTTCACATAGTTGCATAATTGTTCGACTACTCATTGATCTTCACTTATATCTTTCAGAGTAGTTTGTCATTTGCTCTAGTGCTTCACTTATATCTTTTTAGAGCATGGTGGTGGTTTTATTTTGTAGAAATAGATGAACTCTCATGCTTCACATATATTGTTTTGAGAGTCTTTTAGAACATCATGGTAGTTTTCTTTGGTTATGAATTTAGTCCTAATATGATGGGCATCCAAGAGGGATATAATAAAAACTTTCATATAGAGTGCATTGAATACTATGAGAAGTTTGATACTTGATGATTGTTTTGAGATATGGATGTAATAATATCAAAGTCGTACTAGTTGAGTAGTTGTGAATTTGAGGAATACTTGTGTTGAAGTTTGCAAGTCCCGTAGCATGCATGTATGTTACACGTTGTGTAACAAATTTGAAACATGAGGTGTTATTTGATTTTCTTCCTTATGAGTGGCGGTCGGGGACGAGCGATGGTGTTTTCCCACCAATCTATCCCCCTAGGAGAATGCGCGTAGTGCTTTGGTTTTGATGACTTGTAGATTTTTGCAATAAGTATGTGAGTTCTTTATGACTAATGTTGAGTCCATGGATTATACGCACTCTCACTATTCCATCATTGCTAGCCTCTTCGGCACCGTGCCTTGCCCTTTCTCACATTGAGAGTTGGTGCAAACTTCGCCGGTGCATCCAAACCCCGTATTATGATACGCTCTTTCACACATAAACCTCCTTATATCTTCCTCAAAACAGCCACCATACCTACCTATTATGGCATTTCCATAGCCATTCCGAGATATATTGCCATGGAACTTTCCACCATTCCGTTTATCATGACACATTCATCATTGTCATATTTCTTTGCATGATCATGTACTTGACATCGTATTTTTGGCAAAGCCACTATTCATAATTTTTCATACAAGTCACACTTGATTCATCGCAATCCCGGTACACCGCCGGAGGCATTCATATAGTCATATCTTGTTCTAGTATCGAGTTGTAATCATTGAGTTGTAAATAAATAGAAGTGTGATGATCATCATTTTTAGAGCATTGTCCCAAGTGAGGAATAAAAAAAGAGAAAGGCCATAAAAAAAGGAGAAGGCCCCCAAAAAGAAAGGCCATAAAAAGAGAGAAGGACCAAAAAAATATGAGAGAAAAAGAGAGAAGGGACAATGCTACTATCCTTTGCCACACTTGTGCTTCAAAGTAGCACCATAATCCTCATGATAGAGAGTCTGTTGTTTTGTCACTTTCATATACTAGTGGGAATTTCTCATTATAGAACTTGACTTGTATATTCCGACAATGGGACTCCTCAAGTGCCCTAGGTCTTCATGAGCAAGCAAGTTGGATGCACACCCACTTAGTTTCTTTTGTTGAGCTTTCATACATTTATATCTATAGTGCATCCGTTGCATGGCAATCCCTACTCCTTGCATTGACATCAATTGATGGGCATCTCCCTAGCCTATTGATTAAGCCGCGTCGATGTGAGACTTTCTCCTTTTTGTCTTCTCCACATAACCCCCTCCATCATATTCTATTCCACCCATAGTGCTATGTCCAAGGTTCGCGCTCATGTATTGCGTGATGGTTTATGAGTTTGAGATTACTAAAGTATGAAACAATTGCTTGGCTTGTCATAGGGGTTGTGCATGATGAGAGCATTCTTGTGTGATGAAAATGGAGCATGACCAAACTATATGATTTTGTAGGGATGAACTTTCTTTGGCCATGTTAGTTTGAGAAGACATGATTGCTTAGTTAGTATGCTTGAAGTATTATTATTTTTATGTCAATATTAAACTTTTGTCTTGAATCTTATGGATCTGAACATTCATGCCAAAATGAAGAGAATTACTTAGAGAAATATGTTAGGTAGCATTCCACATCAAAAATTCTGTTTTTATCATTTACCTACTCGAGGACGAGCAAGAATTAAGCTTGGGGATGTTGATATGTCTCCAACGTATCTATAATTTTTGATAAGTCCATGCTATTATATTATCAACCTTGGATGTTTTATATGCATTTATATGCTATTTTATATGATTTTTGGGACTAACCTATTAACCTAGAGCCGAGTGCCAGTTTTTGTTTTTTCCTTGTTTTAGAGTATCGTAGAAAAGGAAAATCAAACGGAGTCCAATTGACCTGAAACTTCACGGAACTTATTTTTGGAAGGAAAGCAACTCGGGAGACTTGGAGTCCACGTAAGGGAAGCAACAAGGAAGCCACGAGGCAGGGGGCGCGCCCACCCCCCTGGGCGCGCCCTCCACCCTCGTGGGCCCCTCGTGGCTCCCCTGATGTACTTCTTCCGCCTATATATGTCCATATACCCTAAAACGATCGGGGAGCACAATAGATCGGGAGTTCCGCCGCCAGAAGCCTCTGTAGCCACCGAAAGCCAATCTAGACCTGTTCCGGCACCCTGCCGGAGGGGGAATCCCTCTCGGGTGTCCATCTTCATCATCCCGGTGCTCTCCATGACGAGGAGGGAGTAGTTCTCCCTCGGGGCCGAGGGTATGTACCAGTAGCTATGTGTTTGATCTCTCTCTCTCTCTCGTTTTCTTGAGGTGATACGATCTTGATGTATCGCGAGCTTTGCTATTATATTTGGATCCTATGATGTTTCTTCCCCCCTCTACTCTCTTGTAATGGATTGAGTTTCCACTTTGAAGTTATCTTATTTGATTGAGTCTCTAAAGATATGAGAACACTTGATGTATGTCTTGCCGTGCGTATCTCTGGTGACAATGGGATATCACGTGATTCACTTGATCTATGTTTTGGTTATCAACTTGCGGGTTCCGCCCATCTACCTATGCATAGGGGTTGGCACACGTTTTCATGGTGATTCTCCGGTAGAAACTTTGGGGCACTCTTTGAGGTTCTATGTGTAAGTTGAATAGATGAATCTGAGATTGTGTGATGCATATCGTATAATCATACCCACGGATACTTGAGGTGACATTGGAGTATCTAGGTGACATTAGGGTTTTGGTTGATTTGTGTCTTAAGGTGTTATTCTAGTATGAACTCTAGGGCTTTTTGTGACACTTAATAGGAATAGCCCACCAGATTGATTGGAAAGAATAACTTTGAGGTGGCCTCGTACCCTACCATAATCTCTTCGTCTGTTCTCCGCTATTAGTGACTTTGGAGTGACTCTTTGTTGCATGTTGAGGGATAGTTATGTGGTCCAATTATGGTATTATTGTTGAGAGGACTTGCACTAGTGAAGGTATGAACCCTAGGCCTTGTTTCAACACATTGCAATACTATTTACGCTCACTTTTATCATTCGTTACCTTGCTGTTTTAATATTTTCAGATTACAAAAACCTTTATCTACTATCCATATACCACTTGTATAACCATCTCTTCGCCGAACTAGTGCACCTATACAATTTACCATTGTATTGGGTGTGTTGGGGACACAAGAGACTCTTTGTTATTTGGTTGCAGGGTTGCTTGAGAGAGACCATCTTCATCCTACGCCTCCTCCGGATTGATAAACCTTAGGTCATCCACTTGAGGGAAATTTACTACTGTCCTACAAACCTCTGCACTTGGAGGCCCAACAACGTCTACAAGAAGAAGGTTGTGTAGTAGACATCAAGCTCTTTTCTGGCGCCATTGTCGGGGAGGTGAGTGCTTGAAGGTATATCTTTAGATCTTGCAATCGTGTCTTTTAGTTTCTTGTTTTATCACTAGTTTAGTTTATAAAACAAAATTACAAAAAAATGGAATTAAGTTTGCCTCATATGCTTCATCTTTTTAATATCTTTCGTGAGTATGATGGAAAGTAAAATTGTGCCAAAGTGTTAGAATAAGAATGCATTAAAATGTTTGGAACTAAATATTTGAATGATGAGCATCATTGCAATGTTGTTAGTATGAATTCGTTGAATATCCATGATGCTAATGATATGCAAAGCCACAAGCTTGGGGAAGCTATGTTTCATGAAGATGATATTTTTAGTCCCCCAAGTTTTATGAGCAAATTTATTATGATGAAAGCATGCCTCCTATTTATGATGATTATATTGATGAAAGTGGATTTGGAGAGGTCATGACTTTATTTTTCGATGAATCCACTAGTTCGGAAGAGGTTCCAATTGATTATGAGAACAAAGTTGCTATCTATGATGATTATTGTGATGACTTGTATGCTATAAAGAATAATGATATCCAAGAAACTTGTCATCATGATTTTAACTTTCAATTGGATTATGCCTCACATGATAGTTATTTTGTTGAGTTTGCTCCCACTATTATTCATGAGAAGAATTTTGCTTGTGTGGAGAGTAATGAAATTTCTATGCTTGAAGATCATGAAAAGAATGCTTTATGTGAAAGTTATATTGTTGAATTCATTCATGAAGCTACAGAAAATTATTATGAGGGAGGAATATATGCTTGTAGGAATTGCAATAATATCAAGTTTCCTCTCTATGTGCTTAAAGTTTTGAAGTTATGCTTGTTTTACCTTCCTATGCTAGTTGATTATTGCTCCCATAAGTTGTTTGATCACAAAATCCCTATGCATAGGAAGTGGGTTAGACTTAAATATGCTAGTCATATTCTTCATGATGCTCTCTTTATGTTACAATTATTATCCTTTATGTGAGCATCATTGAAATCATCATGCCTAGCTAGGGGCATTAAACGATAGCGCTTGTTGGGAGGCAACCCAATTTTATTTTTGTTCCTTGCTTTTTGTTCCTGTTTAGTAATAAATATTTCATCTATCCTCTGTTTAGATGTGATTTTATGTCTTTAATTAGTGTTTGTGCGAAGTAGAACCATGGGGAAGACTTGGGGAAAGTCTTGTTGATCTTGCTGTAAAAAACAGAAACTTTAGCGCTCATGAGAATTGCTGCCATTTTTTATTGGAGAGTGCTATTAAGTTAATTCTTTTTGAAGATGATTAATAGATAAATTCCTCACGTCCAGAAATTTATTTTAGAATTTTTGAGGTTCCATAAGTTTGCGTTAGTAACATATTACTACAGACTGTTCTGTTTTTGACAGATTCTGTTTTTCGTGTGTTGTTTGCTTATTTTAATGAATCTATGAGTAGTATCGGAGGGTATGAACCATAGATGAGTTGGAATACAGTATATATTAAACCAATATAAATAAAGAATGAGTTCATTACAGTACCTTGAAGTGGTGTTTTCTTTTCTTTCGCTAACGGAGCTCACGAGTTTTCCACTTTAAGTTTTGTGTTGTGAAGTTTTCAAGTTTTGGGTAAAGATTTGATGGTTTATGGAACAAGGAGTGGCAAGAGCCCAAGATTGGGGATGCCCAAGGCACCCCAAGGTAATATTGAAGGACAACCAAAAGCCTAAGCTTGGGGATGCCCCGGAAGGCATCCCCATTTTCGTCTTCGTTCATCGGTAATTTTACTTGGAGCTATATTTTTATTCGCCACATGATATGTGTTTTGCTTGGAGCGTCATCTTATTTTATTTTCTT
Organism: Triticum dicoccoides; assembly: GCF_002162155.2. Lineage (NCBI taxonomy): Eukaryota > Viridiplantae > Streptophyta > Magnoliopsida > Poales > Poaceae > Triticum > Triticum dicoccoides. The sequence continues at coordinate 177,691,753 of NC_041382.1, read as the reverse complement.
TTGCTTGCTGTTTGACTAAAATACCAAGATCTGAAATTATTAAATGTTAGAGAGTCTTCACATAGTTGCATAATTGTTCGACTACTCATTGATCTTCACTTATATCTTTCAGAGTAGTTTGTCATTTGCTCTAGTGCTTCACTTATATCTTTTTAGAACACGGTGGTGGTTTTATTTGTTGAAATAGACGAACTCTCATGCTTCACATATATTGTTTTGAGAGTCTCTTAGAACATCATGGTAGTTTGCTTTGGTTATGAATTTATTCCTAATATGATGGGCATCCAAGAGGGATATAATAAAAACTTTCATATAGAGTGCATTGAATACTATGAGAAGTTTGATACTTGACAATTGTTTTGAGATATGGAGGTAATAATACCAAAGTCGTGCTAGTTGAGTAGTTGTGAATTTGAGGAATACTTGTGTTGAAGTTTGCAAGTCCCGTAGCATGCACGTATGTTACACGTTGTGTAACAAATTTGAAACATGAGGTGTTATTTGATTGTCTTCCTTATGAGTGGTGGTCGGGGACGAGCGATGGTGTTTTCCCACCAATCTATCCCCCTAGGAGAATGCACGTAGTGCTTTGGTTTTGATGACTTGTAGATTTTTGCAATAAGTATGTGACTTCTTTATGACTAATGTTGAGTCCATGGATTATACGCACCCTCACAGTTCCATCATTGCTAGCCTCTTCGGTACCGTGCATTGCCCTTTCTCACATTGAGAGTTGGTGCAAACTTCGCCGGTGCATCCAAACCCCGTGATATGATACGCTCTTTCACACATAAACCTCCTTATATCTTCCTCAAAACAGCCACCATACCTACCTATTATGGCATTTCCATAGCCATTCTGGGATATATTGCCATGGAACTTTCCACCATTCCGTTTATCATGACACATTCATCGTTGTCATATTTATTTGCATGATCATGTAGTTGACATCGTATTTGTGACAAAGCCACTGTTCATAATTTTTCATACATGTCACACTTGATTCATCGCAATCCCGGTACACCGCCGGAGGCATTCATATAGTCATATCTTGTTCTAGTATCGAGTTGTAATCATTGAGTTGTAAATAAATAGAATGTGATGATCATCATTTTTTAGAGCATTGTCCCAAGTGAGGAATAAAAAAAGAGAAAGGCCATCAAAAAAGGAGAAGGCCCCAAAAAAGAAAGGCCATAAAAAAGAGAGAAGGAACAAAAAAATATGAGAGAGAAAGAGAGAAGGGACAATGCTACTATCCTTTGCCACACTTGTGCTTCAAAGTAGCACCATAATCCTCATGATAGAGAGTCTCTAGTTTTTTCCCTTTCATATACTAGTGGGAATTTTTCATTATAGAACTTGGCTTGTATATTCCAACAATGGGCCTCCTCAAGTGCCCTAGGTCTTCGTGAGCAAGCAAGTTGGATGCACACCCACTTAGTTTCTTTTGTTGAGCTTTCATACATTTATAGCTCTAGTGCATCTGCTGCATGGCAATCCCTACTCCTTGCATTGACATCAATTGATGGGCATCTCCCTAGCCCAATTATTAAGCTGCGTCGATGTGAGACTTTCTCCTTTTTGTCTTCTCCACATAACCCCCATCATCATATTCTATTCCACCCATAGTTCTATGTCCATGGCTCGCACTCATGTATTGCATGAAGGTTTATGAGTTTGAGATTATTAAAGTATGAAACAATTGCTTGGCTTGTCATAGGGGTTGTGCATGATGAGAGCATTCTTGTGTGACGAAAATGGAGCATGACCAAACTATATGATTTTGTAGGGATGAACTTTCTTTGGCCATGTTAGTTTGAGAAGACATGATTGCTTAGTTAGTTTGCTTGAAGTATTATTATTTTTATGTCAATATTAAACTTTTGTCTTGAATCTAATGGATCTGGACATTCATGCCAAAATTAAGAGAATTACTTAGAGAAATATGTTAGGTAGCATTCCACATCAAAAATTCTGTTTTTATCATTTACCTACTCGAGGACGAGCAGGAATTAAGCTTGGGGATGCTGATACGTCTCCAACGTATCTATAATTTTTGATTGTTCCATGCTATTATATTATCAACCTTGGATGTTTTGTATGCATTTATATGCTATTTTATATGATTTTTGGGACTAACCTATTAACCTAGAGCCTAGTGCCAGTTTCTGTTTTTTCCTTGTTTTAGAGTATCGCAGAAAAGGAAAATCAAACGGAGTCCAATTGACCTGAAACTTCACGGAACTTATTTTTGGAAGGAAAGCAACCCGGGAGACTTGGAGTCCACGTAAGGGAAGTAGCGAGGAAGCCACGAGGCAGGGGGGCGCCCACCCCCCTGGGCATGCCCTCCACCCTCGTGGACCCCTCGTGGCTCCCCTGACGTACTTATTCCGCCCATATATCTCCATATACCCTAAAACGATCGGGGAGCACAATAGATCGGGAGTTCCGCCGCCAGAAGCCTCTGTAGCCACCGAAAGCCAATCTAGACCCATTCCGGCACCCTGCCGGAGGGGAATCCCTCTCCGGTGGCCATCTTCATCATCCCAGTGCTCTCCATGACGAGGAGGGAGTAGTTTTCCCTCGGGGCTGAGGGTATGTACCAGTAGCTATGTGTTTGATCTCTCTCTTTCTCTCTCTCTCTCTCTCTCTCTCGTGTTCTTGAAGTGATACGATCTTGATGTATCGCGAGCTTTGCTATTATATTTGGATCCTATGATGTTTCTTCCCCCCTCTACTCTCTTGTAATGGATTGAGTTTCCCCTTTGAAGTTATCTTATCAGATTGAGTTTTTAAAGATTTGAGAACACTTGATGTATGTCTTGCCATGCGTATTTGTGGTGACAATGGGATATCACATGATTCACTTGATGTATGTTTTGGTGATCAACTTGCGGGTTCCGCCCATGAACCTATGCATAGGGGTTGGCACACGTTTTCGTCTTGATTCTTCGGTAGAAACTTTGGGGCACTCTTTGAGGTTCTATGTGTAGGTTGAATAGATGAACCTGAGATTGTGTGATGCATATCGTATAATCATACCCACGGATACTTGAGGTGACATTGGAGTATCTAGGTGACATTAGGGTTTTGGTTGATTTGTGTCTTAAGGTGTTATTTTAGTACGGACTCTAGGGCTGTTTGTGACACTTATAAGAAAAGCCCAACAGATTGATTGGAAAGAATAACTTTGAGGTGGTTTCGTACCCTACCATAATCTCTTTGTTCGTTCTCTGCTATTAGTGACTTTGGAGTGAATCTTTGTTGCATGTTGAGGGATAGTTATGTGGTCCAATTATGTTATTATTGTTGAGAGGACTTGCACTAGTGAAAGTATGAACCCTAGGCCTTGTTTCAACACATTGCAATACCGTTTACGCTCACTTTTATCATTTGTTACCTTGTTGTTTTTATATTTTCAGATTACAAAAACCTTTATCTACTATCCATATACCACTTGTATCACCATCTCTTCGCCGAACTAGTGCACGTATACAATTTACCATTGTATTGGGTGTGTTGGGGACACAAGAGACTCTTTGTTATTTGGTTGCAGGGTTGCTTGAGAGAGACCATCTTCATCCTACGCCTCCTACGGATTGATAAACCTTAGGTCATCCACTTGAGGGAAATTTGCTATTGTCCTACAAACCTCTGCACTTGGAGGCCCAACAACATCTACAAGAAGAAGGTTGTGTAGTAGACATCACAAGGCCACAAGGTTCTCTTCATGAAGGTTCACAAGATTGAGCTGCTGCCGGACGTCCTCGATGATGTTCATGGCAAGGTCCATCTTGTGTCCAGCCCAAATTAGATCGAGGCATGAAATAGTTGCCCCAGCTAGTGTTTAATAGTAGTTTGGCTTGTGTCTAATTATCCGAACCTTGCCTATTATCGAGCCCTCTAGGCTAGTACTCTGTTTGAATCCATCTATCGGAACTGTCGGCATTCTGGGAATGGGGGTCCCCAGACTTGGCTGCCAGCGGCCTGCGTCGTGGCTCAAAGGGGGGCCCAGCGTGGCCCATCTTCACCAACACAAACCCAAGACCCTCGCGAGGGGCCAAGCCTCGCGGGGCGGACGACGCAGAGCTTCCTCAGGCACGGCCTCGTCAGGCTGGCTCACGAGGATGCGGAGAGATCAAGGCGGGGTACCTCACGAGGCGCCCGTGACGCAAGCCATGACGACCGGGGGCGCCAGGCGGGTGCCAGCCCGCGCAGCGTCCTCCCTTCCTCTTTGGTGCAAAGGGGGCAAGCGCAGCCGCGGAGTACTGAGGCATCAGGCAAAGGTTGCCATTTCGGTGCAACGAGACCAAGACCAGGAGGACTACGAGATGGAGGTCACCATGGAGCCCAAGACGGCGTCATCACCAGAGCTTTGCGCAGGCGAAGACTACTTTTGTCAGGATAGTTGATACTAGCTGCCTCCCTTCAAATTAGCCCGCCATTGTTGGCTCCCTTCCCGCTCGATATTTATGAAAAGGACCAAGGCCTCTATAAATAGGACCAGCCACCCACAGAGCTAAGGGGGCTGGCCGGAGGGTTGGAAGGATAGAGAAGATCAGGTAGAGAGAGAGAGAAGGGTGACTGGGCTCCTCCCAGCAGTTCATCGCCCCAGCCAAGAGCAGACCCTCGTGAGGCTGTTCTTCCTTGTATTGTTCATCATCATCAGCCCAAGTGGCAATCCACCACACCACACACTGGAGTAGGGTATTACACCACAACGGTGGCCCGAACCAGTATAAACCCTGTGTCTCTTGTGTTGTTCTTTCCTTAGTTTAGATCCTAGTAAAGCGGAGGAGTGCAGGTAGGTAGGAGGCGAAATCTCCGCGCGCACCCCAGTGTTTGAACCTCAAGGGTCTGCCGGAACCCGAAATCCGACATTTGGCGCGCCAGGTAGGGGTGCGCCGGAATCCACCTTCTACCGCTTCGCGCCCCGTCGCGTCGTCATCACCATGTCCGGCGACTAGGCGGGCAACCCAGATCCGTGGGCGGCGTGGCCCGCCCGCGCAGAGCCGCTTGCCTCGGGCGACCCCGTGCCCCAGGAAGCTCGCAGTCCGCAGGGCGCTGCGGGCCGCGGGCGACTCGGACAGGCTCCGACAGCTCTCACACCGCGGCAGGCGCGGTCGGCAGCAAGGGCCTCCAATCACGCCGCGACCACGACACCGTACACCCGCAGGGAGCAGGCGAACTCGAGGGCCGCGCTCACAGTGGCCCGAGAGCCGCTGCAGTGCAGGCTGCTGGAGGGCGGCCACGACATGCTGCTGGAGTGGGTGGCAGAGCTCCTGGGCTTCGCCGCCTCGGGGGCTCACCCCTTCTCCACCCAGCTCCCATCTCAGGCCCAGGGCGGCCCGCGCGGGGGCACTGCGCGCGCCCGCGGGCTCCAATGCTACTCCAACGCCAGCGAAGCTGTCAGCGCCGGACCGGCGGCGGCGCCGCCCCCGCTCCTGGTCTGCGAAGAAGAAGGACTCGACGCGACCCGCGACCCTAGTGGACAGCCGCGCTGCCACCCCATGGTGGGAGCGTCAGGCAGGACCGCGTGGCATGCGGGGCATTACGGCGTGGCATTCGGGATGACGGCGCCAGAGGAATACGTGCCCCTCATGATGGACCGATGACACCCACATGAGAGCGAACAAGGCTCGCTCCTCAGCCCAAGCTGGGGGGACGAGGCGCCAGAAGCTGAGCCTTTCCGGGAGCCCCGGGACGGTCCCACTGGCCACGATGGCGCCAATGATTATCGGGTACCGCTAATTTTTCAGGAGCAGGCATACGCTAACCATGGACCGCAGGAGGTGCAGGTCGCCACAGCGAGCAACTGCCCCGCTCCCACAGTCTCCTGCCCCTCGGGAGGAGGGCGCAGGGGGCTGCAGGAGATGGGTCGGGATCCGACATCACCACCACGGCGTTCGGAGCAAGGTGCTCTCAGGAGGTAGGCCCTCCGCTGGGGAGGTGCCTCAGGGCCTACCCCCGGCGGAGGACCCGTGGTCGTCGGGGGAACCGCTGGCGACCGCTCTACCCCATCGGTGACGTCCTGGTTTCCGGTCGTCGTTGATGGCACTAGAGTGTGGCGCAAGGCGGGGCCCTCATCTGGCGATATGAAGCAAGGCCAGTACCTATGTAGAAGGCCCAGTGCCTGTGAAGCTCGCCGCCCCGTGACACTCTCACGTAATAATGAGTGGGGCTGTACACGCCCCGGAGTCTCAGGGGTGCCGGGCTCAGGCCCTGCGGCTCCCTCCCACGCCCAGTGGCAGCACTTAGCTCTGCGCTGGTGAGAAGACGTCCAAGACTAGACTAGGTGCCGGACGCGGCCTTTTGTTTGCTTTCGTCGCTTTTCCCTTTGGTTTCCGTTTTCCCCCGCTGGATTCAAGTTGGATTCGAATTTGAGATTTGTGTGTGTTCGGGGAAGGGGAGCTTAGTCTCGTTCGAGCAATCTCTCCCGTTTGGGTTACCGCATCGCCTCAGCTTCCTTCCCTCGCGATCCCCTCGCAAGCCGGGTCAGGCCTAGCTTGCGCGCAGCCCAGACTGCCACCGACGTGACCTCTCAGGAGGATGTTTTACTGCAGATCCTACGAACCCAATCAGGGAACACTCGAAACACCACAACCCCCCGCGGGCTGCCTCAGGGCCAGCATGGGACAAAGGTAAACTAGCCGACTAGCGCGTCGCTTGGGCCGACCACTTGGCGCGGGCACATGGGCAATGTAGCGTCTACTAATACGATGAACACAAGTTTTACATAAGGGGCTCCCCCTCCAAAATGCTCTCACTGCAATCAGGCCAAAACCTGAGTTCTATTCATGCAGGGTAAGGAAGTAGGAGCGATGCACAATCAGTCGGATGAATCCCCCAATGCGTTCTCAAGAGCACCGCCCGAGCTGTTGCTGGCGTCACTGAACTCGCCATCACTGTCCGCGTCGCCGCCAGCGGCGTCAGGGCCGTTCACCACGCCGCCCTCGTCGACCGCCACGGTCGCGTCGTTGTTATCTGAAGCGAAGGCCCTGATAAGAGCGTCCACATTGTCCTCCACCCAGTGCGCCAGGTCGCCTCGGACGGCCTGGGGGACTGGGGAGATGGCGGCGTCAAAATCAAAGTGGGGATCCATGTTCTGGAAGTGGCTGAAGACACGAGAAAAGCCGCGCCCAAGCAGGCCGCGGCTCCTCTCCTCCACCAACCTGTCAGCCATGACCGATCGCACCTCCAGCTGCATCACCACGTCAGTGAAGAACTAAAGATTGCCAGCATAGTTGACTGCGTGCGGCTCGCCAACAGACGCCTCGCAGATGTTGCCCAAGGTTGCGTTGGCTCTCTCCCGGAGCGTGGAAAGCATGGGGCCGTGCTCATGCTCCAGGATCCGCCGCTGACGGATCTCGTCCGCATTCTGGCCCGCGACGACATCAGCCTCCTCCACCCGCTGGCGGAGAAGGAGCACCTCGGCCTGGGAAGCGGTTAACTCACCTTGCGCCACCTCAAGAGCGGCCCGAAAAGCGTCGGCCCGCCGCGTCGCCTCCTCCAGCTTGGCCCTCAAGGCACTAGTCCTGCCTTCAGCTTCGGCCCGGATCAACCCCAGCTTCTCGTCAAACTCGTGCTCGAGGTTCAAATGTGCCATCGCCACTCGACGTCCGACCTCCTCCAGGACGTGGGCTTCCCGTGCGGCAGAATCATCCTCCGCCTGCATCACCAAGCGCTCCCTCGTCTCCAGGCGCTCGTACTCATGGGTGCGTTCGGCGGCTTCCAGCGTCAGCGCCTCCTCGCGCTTCTGGAGCTCTGCTGAGTCGCCAGAGGCCACCTTCATCGATGCGAGAGCTGCCTCGCGCAGCTCCACCTGCTCCTCCAGTGAGTGGCACCAGGCCAGGAGCTCCCGAGCCCACTCCTCCGCCGTCGTTCGCCGCCGGTCGGCTTCCCGAGCCTCCTCAGCGGCCAAAGATCGGGCCTCCCGAGAGGCCACTAGCGACGCCTTGGCCTCTGCGTCGTCAAGATCACGCTGACGGTGCGCAAGGGCGATGGCGCCCTCCAGCTCGCGCCTCTCTGCAGCCAGGCGCAGGCCCTCGGCCTCAAGGCGCGCGTCTTCATCGGCAAGCTCCTCTCCAAGCAGGCTTACCACGTCAGAAGCCCGGCCGGGGGCCAGCCCATCCCCAGGTGAAGAGCGCAGGAAGTGCCTCAGCCAATCACAGTCCACGACCAGGCGAGAAGCCCACGGCAGGCTGGCTATGCCATGAGAAGGCCCGCGAAGGATCGCGAGGTGCGCGGGGCCGCGATACGCCTCGGGACGGTTCGCCTCGTCAGTCGCCCTCACCACAAGGGCTCCACTACTTGGAGCGCTTGAGGACGATGGAGGGGGCGAAGCCAAGGGGGACGGCTCCTCAGCCGACTCCGCAAGCTCGGCTGGAAGGGGCCTGCGGAGCAAGAGTCAGTAAGAGCAACAGAAGGATCGGGACCTGGGAAAGGAGAAGGCTTACTCGTCAGTGGCGAAGTACTTCCTACGCTTCAGCAGGCGACAAGGGTAATAATCGCCCAAGGCCTCCCTTCTCTTTCGGAGGGCCTGAAAGTCCATGCGGAAGCAGCCTAAGAGTCGGGCGCAGGGATCAACCTGCGACGAAAATGGAGCGTCAAGGCGATCTGCGTCAGGGGCGCCTGCCTGGCGTGCGCCGTCAATCACCTCGCCAAGAGAAGTCGCCGGAGCCTCGGTGGCCTCGGTCGAAGGCGTAGAAGGCAGCTGCTCGTCACCCTTAGCCTCGGCGGCACGGGCCTCGATAACTGCTTCCTCACGAGCCTCGCCCAGCGCTGTCACCCCGCCGGGAGCCCCCTCGGCCTCTGGCGCCTCGAGCCTCCTTGCTCCGCCACTTGAGGAAGAGTCGCCTGGGCCGACTGGAAGGGCAGTCACCACCACTGGGTTCTCATGAGGCCCCTGAAGGCCGGCGGGGCACGGCCCCCACTCATCGAAGATACGCATCTGCCTCACAAAATCGCCCCCGCTCTGGCAGAGGTACAACAAGGCCCCTCCCTGCTGGATACTGCCAGGGTTGGGGTCCCCCGTCAGGGTCAAGAGCGCCGTCCTCAGCACTTCAGGCGTCAGGTCCTCTTCCGGGAGCCTCATACGATCATCGCGCCCGCTGAAGGCCCACATCCGGCGGGAGTGGCGCTGGAGAGGAGAGACGCGGCGTAGCAGGAACTCCTTCACCACCTTGGGCGCTGTCACGCCAAGCGACCTCAAGAACGCGAAGCGGTGCTAGACGAAGACGAGCCGGGGGCTCTCAAGCGTCTCCTGGCCCCAGCCCGAATTGGGGACAGCAGGCGAAGTTGGCTCCGACAGCAGGGGGCTGGGCACCCCAGCATCCACATACAGCTACCACTCGCGGAACTCAGCCGCGGGCGGAGGGAGCTTGAAGTCAATCCCAGAGGCCGCCGTCTCAGGCGCGGCAACGAAGCTCACACACGCCCAGCATTGGGTAGGGTCAACAAGGCGCAGCGAGAAGAAGTGGCGCAGCAAGGCAACCGAAGGAAGGATGCCCATCATAGCCTCGCAAACAAAGGCGAAGACCGAAAGGAGAGTGATGGATTCAGGACCTAGATGCATCATGTGGATCTGATAATGGGAGAGCACGACATTGAAGAAATCAGAAAAGGGAGGAACCAGACCCGCCCACAGGGCGTCGGCAAAATACGGGACCTCGGTGGCTATCCTTCCGATGGAGAAGTGGGACGCGGGCCAGGCCGTTGTCCTCCCGCATTCATTGAAGATGGTGGCCAGAGCCAAGCTGACCTTGCCCAAGCCCTCGGCGGGGGCCGCCAACGGAGGTGGGCAACGCGGAGACACGGGTTTCTCCCCTCTTCCCTTCTTCGTCGGAGCCATG
>NC_041382.1:177626147-177681533 GCF_002162155.2 Triticum dicoccoides | reverse complement strand
AGAGGGCGCTCGAGCAACCAAACAGGGGAACGGCTGTGTATGACTACCGGTCCGCCTAGCATGGCGCAAAATAAGGAGGGCGTGGGGGAACAGTGCCGCCCACGTCCAATCAACCGCCATGCGGCGCCCAAGGCCGTAGGCTGTTAGGGCCCGCGGCGCTTCGCTCTTGCCCTTCCGCCTCCCAGCACGGCCAAGTTCGGGCGCGCCTTGGGCCCGGGGGCTACTGTCGGCGTTCTGGGAACGGGGGTCCCCAGACTTGCCTGCCTGCGGCCTGCGGCGTGGCTCAAAGGGGGGCCCAGCGCGGCCATCCTTCACCAACACAAACCCAAGACCCTCGCAAGGGGCCAAGCCTCGCGGGGCGGATGACGCGGAGCTTCCTCAGGCGCGGCCTCGTCGGGCTGGCTCATGAGGAGGCGGAGAGATCAAGGCGGGGTACCTCACGAGGCGCCCATGACGCAAGCCATGACGACCGGGGGCGCCAGGCGGGTGCCAGCCCGCGCAACGTCCTCCCTTCCTCTTTGGTGCAAAGGGGGCAAGCGCAGCCGCGGAGTACCGAGGCATCAGGCAAAGGTTGCCATTTCGGTGCAACGAGACCAAGACCAGGAGGACTACGAGAAGGAGGTCACCATGGAGCCCAAGACGGCGTCATCACCAGAGCTTTGCGCAGGCGAAGACTACTTTTGTCAGGATAGTTGATACTAGCTGTCCCCCTTCAAATTAGCCCGCCATTGTTGGCTCGCTTCCCGCTCGATATTTGGGAAAAGGACCAGGGCCTCTATAAATAGGACCAGCCACCCATAGAGCCAAGGGGGCTGACCGGAGGGTTGGAAGGATAGAGAAGATCAGGTAGAGAGAGAGAGAGAGAGAAAGAAGGGTGACTGGGCTCCTCCTAGCAGTTCATCGCCCCAGCCAAGAGCAGACCCTCGCGAGGTTGTTCTTCCTTGTATTGTTCATCATCATCAGCCCAAGAGGCAATCCACCACACCACACACTGGAGTAGGGTATTACACCACAACGGTGGCCCGAACCAGTATAAACCCTGTGTCTCTTGTGTTGTTCTTTCCTTAGTTTAGATCCTAGTAAGGCGGAGGAGTGCAGTTAGGTAGGAGGTGAAATCTCCGCGCGCACCCCAGTGTTCGAACCTCAATGGTCTGCCGGAACCCGAAATCCGACAGGAACTGCTGCTACTTTTGTGTGCTCGTGAATCATGTGAGAACCATCGTAATTGTTACCGAAACAGATGCGTCCTCACTAGTTTTTTCATGAATATGGCATGGCAAGACATAAGTTGTCACAGTTTATCATACGAGTTGTGTGTGTTTGATGAAATAGAGTACTCGTTCGAGAACTGTGTGCCGAAGTATACATAAGTACTTGTAAACTGTTGGTGCTACCCCACTTGTACGCAGTTGTGCAAAACATGACACATTGTCTCAGCTCGCTTCAACACTAGGCTATCGACCAACTAACAATCAATAATCTGCTGTCTGACATATAAGCAACTACGTATCTTGTTGCAGTGGTTCATGCAGTTAATTGAGGCCACAATGTAAACTCCAAACGTTCACACGCTAGTCCAGCGTTCATGTGGAACACTCACATTAAACTCGGCTTCATAAAAACTTGAAAAGCATAATTTAAGCAATTTTATACATCTCAATGATTCATAGAACATAACAAGCATATACTAGTTCACAGCAAAAGACAAAGTTGTGAGAAGGTTTACAAATCAGGAAAAAACAAGCAAGGCTTCTCTGAGAAAAGGGCCTCCCGACAGGCTTAAATTTCTTGGAGTTCACTCTAGTTTTTTCTTGTTGCCACCATCCAGGGTTAGGTTCTCTCATTCCAGAAGAACCAATTATAATTGTGTTCTCAGCTGGAATGCTAAACTGAACCATTTAGTGTACCGACCGGCTGAAATTCTTGTGCATTCCACTAAATTTAAGCACCGCTATTTGCAGAAATAAGTAGACCACAATCCCTCTTGTCTACGCACCTATCCCAAAAACCTCTGTACAGTCGTGCCAGCTAGTCCTCAGTCCATGGATCAACTCGTAGAAAGTGCATTCCGGACAAGGATGTAGTTGTTTTTGCTCATCCCTGCACTCCAATCAGGAAGTAAAACGTACGAATCAACTTCTTTTAGATTGCATTGGTCATTCTACCTTGTTACTACCAATGTAGGAATACCTGGAACACTGGTGGTTAGAGGATGGAAGCTAAGAATAGCCATCTCATTTTGTGCAGTTGTACTAAAACTGAGCTGTGTACTTTTGATTGTGTAGATAGAAACGATATGGAGACAGACATCTCTGTTTGCGCAAATACGAAATACAGTTATTTAAACAGTGATAGATATTTGCAGTGGCGTATGATTAAAAACAACATCTATTGTGTTATAATTGGCACTAGATTGATAGTATGAAAGTGCCCTTAAGTAAGTAGCATCACATCACATCAACACTGCCACTAGATTAACATGCAGAACAATAGCATTAGTATTACTGTCATGAGAGTAGCACATGGTCAGTAAATGTGCAATCAAATTTGTTCAGTTCCACTGGGATGAAGCAATGTTAGCGGTGTGAGATTTAAGTGTAACTGCAAAAACACAATTCATGGGAAATAAAGCAAGACGAAAGCACTCCATAAAATGGTGGTGGCATTGCTTCAATTTATCGACGACACTAGACCATTACTTATAGTGACATTAGGTGGCATTGCTTAATGCTTCATGTGATTTTACATAAACGGTAGCGATATGGGCATAGGGACAACAAGGGCATAAAGTGGCGAGGCAGATGTGGTTGCCGAGAGCGGCTAACACTCAGGCATCATGTCTGCATTTGTCCCATCTTTTATCTCCTTGCTGACATTTTCCTATGTGAGCACAAGAAATCTAGACCTGCTCATTCTCATTTGCGTTGTCCCCCAACACCCCTCACTTTCTTTCCTTTTTCAACCAAGAGACAGGTCCACTTCCCCCACCCATCGCCATCCACCATGCTTTCTTCACCTTTTCAACCAAGAGACCGGTTGGGTAGCCAATATCTACTACTTTCCCCTGTTTCCTCTTAGAACCAAGTCCTAGATTCATGCTATAGCTTTCCCACTTTCTTCCCTGTTTGAACCAACTCTTAGATTTTACTATATGAACTAGCTTTACCTCTAATAATAGTAAACGTCTAGGTGGCTTTGGAACAACCGACGGAAGTAGAGTAAGATCCACACACAGCCCCGTGGGGAGCTGGAGCAGTAGAGAAAGGCGGGTTTCAAAGGAGTATATACCTGAGGGTCGTTGACATGTGGCAAAGACGGCCTCGGGAGGCCGCGTCTTGGCCACAACACTACAGGGAGGAAGAAGGGGTCGGAGGCCCTCCTGAGCCGACACTCTCTCGGAGAGAATGACATGGTTGCCAATCGGGACGCGCGGGCAGCCGTTGGTCTCCTCCCTCGCCGCCGACGATAGCGTGAACAATGCACCTACACCCCTGCCCCAGTCGAGGTGGTCCGGCCAGATTTGTGACTAGTCATGAGCAGAGAGAGAGAGAGTGTGGCCACCTATGTCTTGCTTAGATCTGGAGAGCATGAGAGAGTGAAAGAGAGGAACCCTAGTAAAGCAAGCGCTAAGGCTCCTGCTTATATATATATATATATATATATATATATATATATATATATATATATATATATATATATATATATATATATAGTGGAGTGATTTTGTTGTACCAGCTTCAAAAAAATGTGCTCCTACGTGTACCCACAAGTGGGTGTGAGAGAACTAGTGTGTGCGTGCACCGCTTCTCTTTGTGATAGTACAATATACTATGCCCAAAGAACGTTCCCTACAAGAGTAATAGTATAAGTGTGTGATGTGTGAGCTAAATAAAAGGTGCATGATGTCTTTTGTTTTTTAGAAGTTCTGAGGGTAGGATGTGAAGAGCACATATGTGTGTGACGTCTACTTGCAGATAGACGGTGGGTGCGAGAGGACTCGGGAGAGTCGTGACTCGTGAGGGTGCGTGTGTGCGTGAGAGAGATTGGGCACATATCAATGCAATGCATGTGTCCATAAATCATTATCCGAGAAACGTTCGCCACAAGCCGTTTCCTGATGAACACCATAAGAACCGTTAGATTGGCATCAGACAGTGTAAGTTTTGCCATGTCATTTAACAGAGCAGCCACTCATCCTACACGCAAATCTTCCCCATGAGTGTTAGCAACTGCCGTATGCTCCTCCCTCCATTCCAAAATGCAGTGCATATAGCTTTATTGAAAATTTGAACCTTGCAAACTTTTACCAAGTTTTCGTGTACAAAAATGCACATATAGAATACCCAATATATGTCATTGCATTCATCTTTTCGAGAGGTAACTATAAAGATGGGGGAGGAGTCTACAAAGAAAAACCGTCGTATCACCTGCAGCAATTTCAACCATCCTTTGGTGTGGAGGAATATCATAGGAACTCTATATGATATGATTTTTATATGATTTTTTCCTTTAGAGCCAATTGGTTCATAGGAATAGATTCATATACTCCACATTTCAAAGGAAATAAACATGATATCACTTTTATAGCTTTAGAGCCACTTGGTTCATATGAATGGATTGCTATACTCCCACAATTTCAAAGGAAAATAAACATCAGCATATATTCAATAGAAAAGTTCATATGATGTGAACCAAATGACATCTCTTTTCTAATCCCTCCTCGTAGGAATTGAGATACATGTCATCTCTAGATTCAATAGAAAAGTTCCTATGATGTGAACTAAATGACATCTCTTTTCCAATCCCTACTCATAGGAATTGAGATACATGTCATCTTTTTCCCTACAACTTCCATGTATACATCTTCTATTCCTCAATAGCTAGTACAACCCACTAGTAGCTTTTTTCCTAAACATGCAACTATGGCACAAGAACACGTCATGCATGCAAGTCATAAATCACATTGTTTTTCTACTCTATGCATGCAAGCACCACATCATCAATTCGTGCATGTTACTCATAAGTTATTTCTTGCATTAAATTTTGTATTGACAATTTATGTGCTAGTCACGTGCACACATATGTAGTTCACATTCACATTTTTCTTAGAAATGTCATTCTTTTAACCGCAATTCATTTTTTCTCTTAGTACTCCCTCCGTCTAGGTGTGTAAGTCATCTTCCAAAAACCCAATAATCCCGAAACACTTAGGCACGGTACATTAACTCCCTCCTCATTTCTTGTTTCATGACATATCAACCAATAAGAGATGTGGGCTGTGCATGCTTTCAATGGCTTGAGACTTTCAAACATGACATGCAGTGGTTAATTCATTGCATGGAATGATATTAACTAGCAAAAAAACCTAAGATGACTTATACACCTAGACGGAGGGAGTATTACATTTTTTTCATTTTAAGCATGCATTCACTTCCCATTAGTTATACTAGGAAAAAGGCATGTGCGTTGCAACAGGAAAAATAAATATTCCTACATCATCCTATTAAAAGAGAGAGAGAGAGAGAGAGAGAGAGAGGCTCATTCATGATCGTGTTCCAAGCAGAATGCCCGATATTAAGGTCATAACATGTTTAATAATGTAAAAGAGAGGTTATTGCTAATAATTTTAAATATGAAACTTAACCTTTTTCTCAATTTCTTTGTGTTTTTAGAAATAAGAAATGTATGAGAATTGGTATATCCAAGATAAAAGGATCATTGTTAAAAAAATGTTTGGAAATTATGAAAACAAATATATTTTTTATGTGGTTAGGAAAAACAAATGATAGTGATGGATACTTGCATAGTTACTATAAATGGATGGATGTACGACAAATTAATTTGTTTATCAATTATCACATAAGGTGTTTATGGGTTGTAAACTTTTTGCATGTACCAAACCTAAAATATACTATCTTAATATTTTAAATGTAGCTGACTCTGAACCAATATCATAACACCAATAATTATAATATTATCATATATATATATTAGGAAATTTGGAGGGACATATAATTTTCTAAACGTACATCAACAGGAGTTATGTACTAACATAGGTCTTGATTAATACTCACATCGCGTGTAAAATAGAAGGACAACTAAGTACACCGCCTGAAAGTTACGAGCATCTGATATCTCACCCTGACCTGGATTATATGTTCTCGCCAGTGCTGTAGCAAAAGGCGTCGCTGCAGACCTCCCACACCCACACGGCAGTACCGGTTGATGGGAAGTTTCATGTGTGGTTCCTTGTCTGTATCAGGCACCTTAGGTCCTTAGCAACATGGTCAATCACAGAAAATACCAAAAAATGCAAAGATTTCGAATCAGCAATACGGCTTGGTGCTGCTATGATTGCTGAAAGTGCAGAGAGCAGCGGCCTTATAACTTTTAAGGCTTGCCCGACGAAGCAGCATGTGGAAGTGCTGCCTACAAGCGAGCGAGCGTGCGTCCTTGCCGCTGCGTCTCATCGATTCTTATTGTATCGCTTTTCTCTCCCTCGTTAATTCCTTCCATTGATTCTTGATATAGCTTGCTGATTTCAGATTTTACACATATCGTATATGTCGGATTTCAGGTTCCGGCAGACCCTTGAGGTTCGAACACCTGGGTGCGCACGGAGATCTCTCCCCTACCGATCTACGTCTGATCTCCTCGCGTGATCTAAGCTAGAAACAACGAACAACACAAGGGACACGAGGTTTGTACTAGTTCGGGCCACCGTTGTGGTGTAATACCCTACTCCAGTGTGATGTGTGGTGGATTGCCTCAGGGGCTGCTGATGAACAGTACAAGGGAAGAACAACCTCGCGAGAGCTGTTCTTGAGCTGGTGCGATGAACTGCTTGGGTGAGTTCAGTCGCCTCTCTCTCTCTGCTAGGGCTCTACCAGGTTTCTAGATGTCCCTCTACTCTGTGTGGCTAGTTCTAATTATAGAGGCCCTGGGCCTCTCCCCAAATAGTGAGCGGGAGGGGTGCCAACAATTGGCCATTTTGAAGGGGAACATCTAGTACAAGTTATCCTGACCAAAGGTGGTCTTCGGCTGCCAAAAGTACTGGTGATGACACCATCTTGGGCTCCACGGTGACCTCTGTCCTACCGCTCTGCCGGTCTTGGTCTCATTGCACCGAAATGGCAACCTTTGCCCGATGCCTTGGCATGTGCTTGCCCCCTTTGCACCAAAGGGGAAACAAGGACACTGCGCAGGCCAGCGCCCGCCTGGCGCCCGCCTGGTCTCGATCGTCATGGCTTGCGTCACGGGTTCCTCGCGAGGTACCCCTGCCTTGATCTCTCTGCCTCCTCGTGAGCCTGCCGGATGAGGCTGCCTCTGAGGAAGCTTTCTATCGTCCGCCCCGCGAGGCTTGGCCCCTCGTGAGGGTCTTGAGCTTGAGCTAATGAAGATGGGCCGCGCTGGGCCCCCACTTGAGCCACACCGCAGGCCGTAGGCAGGCAAGTCTGGGGACCCCCGTTCCAGAACGCCGACAGTATAAATTAGTCAAGTAGAATCAAAAGGAGCAAGGTGGTACTATTAAATATGAAGCCTAATCTTCTTTTGTAAAACAAAGCCTTCAGATAGCTTAGTTGGATTTAGCCTTTAGGAGTGAGCGATGGCTTGATAGTTCGATCCTCGTTCTCTTGATTATATTTTTGCCTCCTCCCTCTCCTAGGCATCATGGGACTGGGCTGCAGTGGGCTATAATCGTTATTCGACTTAGTGCGGGTTGCTAACAGAAAAGCCAGCCTCTAAAAAAAACTGAAAAACTAGATGGGCCAGCTTCGTGAGGCTAAGCCCAACTGTGTGACAATTGGTTTCATTGTCCGATGACGTACGAAGTACGAAGAATCGGGAACGGACGGCCAAACTATGACGAACGAAAATTACTGTGGTAAGAAGCAATAGCCCCTTTATTATTAGGGAAAGAGATGTTTTTGGAGGAACTTTTATGCATTATATATACCCCTATATAGTGTGCGAATAACTTTGAAAGATGGTCGTTGGATGAAGCTAATCTGACAGTGCAGAGATGGCAAATCCTAGCACTACTGGTCGTTGCATATCATCAACATTCCACCAGATTCACCCACATGTACAATCTAGAAGACTCCATGGTTGAACTTAAGCATAATGCACAAACCTCAAAACACAAGCAGTTCTCCTTTGTTATAGAATATTCTGTATCATAATTGACCAAACTTTTTTTTCTAAATGAATTGCCATTATTTGTTTTTTACTTTATGCTTTACAATGCACAATCCCATGAATCTTAACCTTTTTATAAAACTAATTGATTTTGAATGAGATGAACAATAAGAACTAAACAACCATCTACATCATGCATATATGACTCAAAGCTTTACATGCTATAGTGTGTATTTATTCATAATTTGGTTTCCAAATCTCATGCGTTCAATGCATGTGTACCTTACTAGTTTTGTGTAGAGTAGCAAATTTCACGCGGCCGCGGGTATATCAAAATGCAGGGCCCATGCATCATTGCCTTTCGGTAGAACCTACGTCCACAATATTTTGTACGTATATCTCCAGTGGTCCCCGAACCCAAAATGTTGCCTCGTTCCCGTAAAACCAAGCAGCCCACACATATTAAGGCGTCGACTCAAACTCAATCCCACTCCCATTTACTATGATGTGGCCCCGTTGTAAGGGCATATTTATCCCTTAGTAGTTTTGGTGATCGATGACAATGCTTTTGCGGACTAATCGTGTGCATTGAGCATTTTAGATATATCATGTCTAGGCACAAGACGATCTGGTGCCCCTCGAACACTATTGAAGACGGTGTTTCTCTACATTTGTTTTCGGTGGTTTGAGTCGTAGGAAAGCCATACTATAAAGAGGGGGTCCACGTTGGAAAGGTTTGGGTGGAATCAACACATACACATATGTTCCTTTTGCACCACCTTTCCTTTGGCTCTTTGGAACATCCTCCGTTTCTCCGAATCTTTGCAAAAGGAAAGACTTCTAGTGTTGCTGAACTTGGGCATGCAGTAGTACTGATCCACAGAGCGGTAGTACCGCACGCCCCTGTGGTAGTACTGGCCATGGGCGCAGTAGTACCGCAGGTGCTCACGGTAGTACCACTTCTCTGACGGGGTAGTGGCTTCAGGTCTGGCTCAGCAGCATGAGTGGAAGTAGGGGCACATGTAATTTTTTACATCCGCGCCCTGCGTGGTAGTACTTCTCTTGGCTTGCGGTACTATCGTGTCGGATTTTTGCATAGATCTATACTCAGCGGAAGTTGCCACGAATGTATTTTTATATGTCCGTGCCTTCCCAAATCTGGACTATCCCTGCCTTGCGGTAGTACCTCAAGGGAGAGCGCTAGTACCGCGCCAGCGGTTCTACCGCCCTCTGCTTCATTGCCTCAGGGCTGTTTTGGATACTGCTGCATGGGTGGTAGTACTGCAGTGCCTTGCGGTAGTACCGCGGGCCCTGGCGGTAGTATCACATCTCCGGTGTGGTAGTACCGTGTGTCGCAGGTTGAGTTGGTGGATAAGGTTGGATTTGTTCTTCCACTATAAAAGGGGAGTCTTCTTCTCCGAGTTGACTTACCTCTTCGACCGCCGAGCTCCATTGTTGCTCTAAGCTCCATTTTCGCCCGATCTCTCTCCCTAGCCAATCAAACTTGTTGATTTCCTAGGGATTGGTTGAGAAGGCCCCGATCTACACATCCAACAAGAGAAATTTGATTCCCCCCACTAATCCCTCGCGGATCTTGTTACTCTTGGGTGTTTGAGCACCCTAGACGGTTGAGGTCATCGCGGAGCCATACTCCATTGTGGTGAAGCTTCGTGGTGTTATTGGGAGCCTCCAATTAAGTTGTGGAGATTGCCCCAACCTTGTTTGTAAAGGTTCGGTCACCGCCTTTAAGGGCACCAATAGTGGAATCACGGCATCTCGCATTGTGTGAGGGCGTTAGGAGAATATGGTGGCCCTAGTGGCTTCTTGGGGAGCATTGTGCCTCCACACTGCTCCAACGGAGACGTACTTCATCGTCTACGGCCGATGTGGGAACCTCAGTCTCACGTGAAGATCTCAATGTGGCCTTGGACACATTTAAAACCTCCATGACGGCTGAGGTCAGAGGCGTGCTTAAGGATTCTCTTGATGGTCTTAAATTGTCCACTGCACCGTTGGAAGTGGTTGATCCCACTAACAAGGTGACGGTTGCTAACTCTGACAAGGGGGAAGCTTCTAGTGATAAAGTTCCTTTGTCTAGTGGTAAAAGTGGAAATGGCATATTTGCCCATGTGGAACCTCCACTTACCTATGGAGGACCGATTCCCTCCACTCATTTAAATCATGCCGGTTCTCCTCATAAGATTGTGAAAAATGAGGATTTTGACGCTTGGGTCTATCGCTTTAAACGTCATTTAAATCATGTTAATACTAACCTTTGGAGAATCACTGAGCAAGGTTTCTATCCGCATGACCCAAGCAACTTCACCCCAAGAGAAGCTGCGGATCATCAATTAAACGAGAATGCTCTCTTCATCATCCAAGATGCAATCCCTCCCGAAGACATTGCGCATCTCCGACCTTTCACCATGGCAAAGGAAGCACGTCACCATGTTGTTTCCTTTTACAAGGGAAGCGCACGCATTCAACGCTCCAACTATAAAGTGGTGCAAGATGAAGCCAATTAATTTGCTATGAATGAAGGTGAAGAACCTCGTGAGCTCTACCGGAGACTAACCACACTCGTGGTCTCACTCCGAGATCATGGGAGCAAGGATACAAATGACAATTGGATCAAGCAGAAATTTCTCAAAGCCATGATGCCTTACCATAAGGCCATGTCCTCCGTCACCCGTCAAAGACCGGACTTCCACACCTTGTCCTCAAGTGAAGTGTTGGATGAGTTTGTGGCAATGAGTATCCTGGACAAGACCGCCGACAATGCGGTGTTGCATTTTGAAAGAGCAAAGAAGCCCAAGCTTGCCTTGAAATCCAAGGCTAGTGTGGAAGAAGAGGAGGAAGAGGAAGAAGAGGAGAGCAACCCCGAGGATACAAAATATGATTATCATGAGCACATGGCTCTCGCTTCAATACAATTTTGGAGCAAGAAGAACGCAAGGCCCAACTTCGAGCAACTCAAGTGGCGCAAGGGCAAGCAATGTGTGAGGACTTGCCACAATTGTGGCAATGTGAGCCACTTTGTTGCAGAGTGTCCCTATGAGAAGAGGGAAGAGAATGGTGTCAAGCTCATCCGGAAGAACAAGGCCAAGTCTTTCCCCAACAAGAA
This sequence comes from Triticum dicoccoides, assembly GCF_002162155.2. Taxonomy (NCBI): domain Eukaryota; kingdom Viridiplantae; phylum Streptophyta; class Magnoliopsida; order Poales; family Poaceae; genus Triticum; species Triticum dicoccoides. The sequence continues at coordinate 177,670,270 of NC_041382.1, read as the reverse complement.
CCACTTCACGAAGAAGGCTCCTCCCAAGGGATTGGTGGCACAAGAAGATTACAATGAGGAGGAGGATGATGAAGACGGTGAGACGGTTGCCATGGCCTCCATGGCTATTGCGACAACCCCACGGGCGTCCCTCTTCGACTCACCCAATGATAACATCACCGCCAAGTGCCTCATGGCTAAAGCCACCAACAAGGTAACCCCCAACATCAAAACTACGATCATTAATCATCCTTCTTTGACGGATTGCATTGATGAAAGTGGGTGGGTCCAACGTGGAGGAAAATGAGTTTGAGTCTTTTATGAGTAAGCTTAAGGGTAAATCCAAGAAGCACTTTGTTGCTCTCTCGGAACAACTTGGTGAAGCCAATGACATGATCAAGGCTCACGAAGACACCATCTCTAAGATGGAGGGGCATAGTCGTGACTATGCCGATGAGATATTGGATATCTCTAATGCTCTTGAGGAAGAACATGGTTATCGCTTGGCTCCTGAGGAGTCACACAACGATGACCATGCTAAATTAAAGAAAAATCTTGATCATGCCCTTGTTGTGTGCTAAATTCTGAGAAGGCCAAACTTGGTATTGCTCTTCCTAGACTCAAGGAGGAGTTTGATATACTTGACAAGGCTCACAAGGCCTTGAAGAGTACTCGTGCTAGTCTTAAAGAGTCTCATGATCAACTCCAAGTGAGGCTAACCAAGGAGAAAGCCACTTTTCCTCATATGGTTTTAATTGACAATGCAAATTCTACTTACCCTTGTTGTGAGCATGTGCATCTTGTTGAGGAGAATGCTCCTACCTCTTGAGCACTGCGTTGGTTTTCCCTTGAAGAGGAAAGGGTGATGCAGCAAAGTAGCGTAAGTATTTCCCTCAGTTTTTGAGAACCAAGGTATGTATCAATCTAGTAGGAGGCCACACGCAAGTCCCTTGTACCTACACAAACAAATAATAACCTCGCAACCAACGCGATAAAGGGGTTGTCAATCCCTTCATGGTCACTTACGAGAGCGAGATCTGATAGAGATAATAATGATAAGATAAATATTTTTGGTATTTTTATGATATAGATTGAAAGTAAAGATTGCAAAATAAAATACATTGGAAACTTATATGATAGAGAATAGATCCGGGGGCCATAGGTTTCAGTAGTGGCTTCTCTCAAGATAGCATAAGTATTATGGTGGGTGAACGAATTACTGACAAGCAATGGATAGAAAAGCGAATAATTATGAGAATATCTAGGCATGATCATGTATATAGGCATCACGTCCATGACAAGTAGACCGACTCCTGCCTACATCTACTACTATTACTCCACACATCGACCGCTATCTAGCATGCATCTAGAGTATTAAGTTCATAAGAACAGAGTAACGCCTTAGGTAAGATGACATGATGTAGAGGGATAAATTCATGCAATATGATATAAACCCCATCTTGTTGTCCTCGATGGCAACAATACAATACGTGTCGTTTCCCTTTCTGTCACTGGGATCGAGCACCAAAAGATTGAACCCAAAGCTAAGCACTTCTCCCATTGCAAGCAAGATCAATCTAGTAGGCCAAACCAAACTGATAATTCGAAGAGACTTGCAAAGATAACCAATCATGCATAAAAGATTTCAGAGAAGAATCAAATATTGTTCATAGATAGACTTGATCCTAAACCCACAATTCATCGGATCTCTACAAACACACCGCAAAAAGAGTTACATCAAATAGATCTCCAAGAAGATCGAGGAGAACTTTGTATTGAGATCCAAAGAGAGAGAAGAAGCCATATAGCTACTAGCTATGGACCCAAAGGTCTGAAGTAAACTACTCACACATCATCGGAGGGGCCATGGAGTTGATGTAGATGCCCTCCGTGATCAATGCCCCCTCCGGCAGAGCTCCAAAAAAGGCCCCAAGATGGGATCTCTTGGGTACAGAAGGTTGCGGCGGTGGAAATAGGGTTTCGTGGTGCTCCTGGATGTTTTCGGGGTATGTGAACATACATAGGAGGAAGAAGTAGGTCGGTTGAGCCATGAGGGGCCCATGAGGGGGGAGGGCGCGCCCAGGGGGTAGGCGCGCCCCCTGCCTCGTGGACTCCTTGTTGGTTGCTTGACGTCCACTCCAAGTCCTTTGGATCACATTTGTTCCAAAAATCACGCTCCCGAAGGTTTCATTCCGTTTGGACTCTGTTTGATATTCCTTTTCTGCGAAACACTGAAATAGGCAAAAAACAGCAATTTGCACTGGGCCTTGGGTTAATAGGTTAGTCCCAAAAATAATATAAAAGTGTAAAATAAAGCCCATTAACATCCAAAACAGATAATATAATAGCATAGAACAATAAAAAATTATATATATGTCGGAGACGTATCAAATGCGAAGTTGAAGGAGCAACTTGAGAAGGGCCTTGTGTAGCGACCCAACCTCAAACGGTCAAGTCTCTGTGCTTCAGTGTCATCCCTGGATCAGTAATGCTGACACACATAGTACTCGAAGGATTTATAACAGAGTAGTAATCAAACACATATTACATCGAATGTCTCCAAAAGAGAACTTATTACAATAAATATGGCTTAAGGCCATCTAATACGATAACAGCGGAAGCTTGGAAGATAAAGTGAGTCCATCAACTCCAATGGCATAGCTGAGCTGCACGGCAACGACCTAGCAAATCTTACTCCTCGTCTGAAAAGTCTGCAACGTGATATGTTGCAGCCCGAAACGGGTCAGCACATGGAATATGCTGGCAGTGTAACACGAGCAATGAACAGAAATAATGCTAACACTATATGCATATTTGGCTGGTGGAGGCTCTATGGTTATAAGGTTTTTTGTGAAAAGCCAATTTTCCCTACTGTAAGTGCATCTAGTGCCACCCCTAGTTGGTTTTGGAGTATTGACGACAAACCTAGTTGAGGGACTAATGTGTTTGTGAGAATTGCAGGGAAACACAGCTAGAAGTCCCTCATTGATTCGGTTTCACTACCAGAGATGACCCCTAAAATGTATGAAGACATTGAAGACAAAGGTGGTATATGAAGATATTCACATTGAAGACTATGACAAAAGAAGACATGGTATGAAGCCTATGGAGCTCGAAGACTTAGATCTTTCGTAGTTCCTTTTATTTTGTGTTGAGTCATAGGAACCACCGTACTGTTAAGTGGGGTCCAGGAGAACCAGTCAGAATGACTAAAGTGATGCCTAAATCAAAAACCTATGTCTTCGAGCGAAGACAATGAGAGCGAATCTTGTCCAGAGCCGGACAAGTCAGCTTTGCTTGTAGCCCAAGTAAAGTTGTCGTGAGAGTTCGAAATCTGACTGTTGAGACACGTGTCAGTTCCTTAGTGACCCAGGGTCATTTCGGACAAATCAGGTCGGGTTGCCAAGTGGCTATAAATAGCCCACCCCCACAACCATAAACAGTTGGCTGCTCAGATTTCAGTGCACGGCTTTTGTCGTTTGAGAGCAACCCACCTCGAAGCCTTTGAGAGAAAATTCCTAGTGAGGAGAAAAGCCCTAACCACCCAGAGCCAGAGCAAATTGGGCATCACTTAGGTCTTCTTGTCTGTGTGATCTGAAGACTTATTACACTTGAGGACTGTGAATCCTCCAGACGGTTAAGCGTCGCGTTCAGAGCATCCAAGAGACATTGTGGATTGCTAGTGAACGAAGTTTGTGAAGGTTTGGGAGTCTACCTTGAAGACTTACCAGAGTGATTGGGCGAGGACTAAGTGACCTTAGCTCAAGGAGAATACGGTGAGGACTTGGTGTCCTGAACTGTGTGTTCAGGACTGGGTGTCCGGGACTGTGTGTCCTAAGGTTTAAATACCTAGCCGCTTCAACCAGACGTATAGTTGTCACAACAACTGGAACTGGTCCAACATATCATTGTCTTCAACGAGTCACCGGTTTCATCTTCACTTCCTTTTCTTACTGTTACATATTGTGAAGCCATTGCATGCTTGCTTTATCTTTTGTCTTCACAACGTGAATGTATGAACTGTTTGGCTTCATAACTTCTTCCTACCTGATCCTTATTACACTGTAGTTGTTTGTCATTGTGCTTTCACTCTATTGAATACATGACCATGGCTGGCCTAGTGTAATCTAACTTCCGCTGCATAGTAATAGGCATAATGTTCGCTGTTTGTCTTCATAACTCTCACGTTTTGAAGACTTTCATAAAAATCACCTATTCACCCCCCCTCTAGTCGATATAACGCACTTTCAATTGGTATCAGAGCAAGGTGCTCCCTTGTTCTGTGTGATTCGGTTTAACCACTTGGAGTTTTAGCTATGTCGACTGCAGGGATAATCAAAGTCTCCGCCGCGTGCCCCGTCTTCGATGGAACTGAATATCCCTACTGGAAGAATAAGATGCGCATGCATCTTGAAGCCATTGACGTCGACCTATGGTATGTCGTCGAGAACAGCGTTCCCGAGGCTGGAGAAGGTGTCACTGCTGCTGATGTCAAGAAGTTCACTCAACTGGACTCTACTGCCAAAAATATCATCTGTGGTCATCTGACAAAAGGACAGTATGGCCGTGTGAGTGCTTTGAAGACATCCAAGCTGGTCTGGGACTGGCTCTCCAAGATCAATGAAGGCGTCTCAACCCAGAGAGATCAAAGGATCAGTGTTCTTCGCAACCTCTTCAACCGCTTCAAGCGAAATGACAATGAGAATGTCCAGCACACATTTGACCGGCTCACTGACATCACAAATGAACTTCAAGCCCTCCGCGCCACTGAGATCACCAAACATGAAATCGTCAAGACGCTGCTGAGATCACTTGATAGTTCGTTTGACATCCTGGCCCTGATGATTCAAGAACGTCCTGATTTCAAGACACTCGATCCGTCTGACATACTTGAGAGGCTCAACACACATGAGTTTCAGCTTTCTGAGAAAAGAGATATCTACGGTCCAAACTATGGGCGAACTCGTGCCTTGAAGGCAAAAGCTGTTTCCTCATCTGAAGAAGAATCTGACTGCAGTTCTGATGATCCTGAAGATATTGGAAGAGAACTTGCAATGCTAGTGAAGAAGTTCCAAAAATTCACTAAGAAGAAAGGCTTCAGAAAATCTTCACGATCAAGCTCAAGAAATGATGAAGCTTCTGCTCATGACTACAAGAAGAAAACATGTCACAAGTGCAAGAAAACTGGACACTTCATATCTGAGTGTCCACAGTGGGACAATGAGAATAGAAGGAAGAAGAAGAGCAAGGAATATGATTCTGACGACAAGAAGAAGAAGAAATACTCAAAGTCTTCTTCCAAGTCTTCTTCAAGGTCTTCATCACACAAGAAGAGCTCATCTGGCAAGGCACGTGCGTTTGTTGGCAAGGAGATGGATTCAGAGGAGGAGTCCGCATCTGAGGAGGCAGAGGTGGAGTCTGAGGAGGAGTCTGATTCTGGCATTGCGAGTCTGGCTACAGCATACGTCGCCAAGTCCATCTTCAACACTGAAGACAATAACTGCATCACCAACACCGACGCAAATGACAAGAACGACTCCACTCCTACCTACTGCTTCATGGCACGCGGTGCCAAGGTAAACACACGCACTACTCGCTATCAAACTTCTAGTGAAGATGACTCTGACTGTGATTCAAAACCCAGCTACAAAACACTTGCTAAAATTGCAACTGAACAACAGAAAGCTATGGAACATATTCAAAAACTGTTAGACAGAAGCGATGATCTGTTGGGTGCTGAAATGACTCGATCTGAATCCTTAATTGAAGACATAAAAAACCTTCACGTTAAGTATCAGGAACTTGAAGATCGTCTTGATACTCTCTCAACAACTCATGAAAAGCTTTCCTATGACTATCTTCAAAGGAAGCAAGAACTTGAGAAATTGAGAGCGGCTCATGAAGATCTTCAAAAGGAAAACGAGTCACTTCGCGCCGAACAGATCAGTCCCGCTCAGGAAGGATTTGAACCACCATGTCTTAAATGCATTGAGCATGATAATGCTACTTCTATTGCTGAATGTTCCACTGCTACTGTTGTTCCAATATCTTCAACTGTTGATGTGGTAACTAACCCCTCTACTGAGGATACCACTGCTATTGCTGATGAGAATGCTAGGTTGAAGACATTGCTTGAAACAGGGATGTACAAAAGTCTTAAAGGACATCAGACATTATGTGATGTCCTCAAGAAGCAGATTCTGAACTGAAACCCTAGGAAAGAGGGTGTTGGGTTCGTGAGGAAAATAAATGCAGATGGCTCTTACTGGAAACCTGAGCAGTACCCCAAAACCACATGGGTTGCTGCAAAGGAACTTTTAGTAGATCCATCCAATTTATCTGGCTTCACTTGTGCTAACCCCATTATCATTGATGAATCCTTTGATGCAAACTATAAACTGTTTAAGAATCAGAATGGTGAAGTGTTTGCCAGGTACATTGGTACTAACTGCAGGAATGGACCACCTATGAAGAAGATCTGGGTTCCGAAAAAGTGTCTGGAAAGTCTTCCTGTGAATGTCTTCATGACACCTCACTTGAAGAAGACGAACATCAGACCAAAGGCTTCATATGGTCCAAAGGCTTCATACAAACAGAGGACTCACCTGAGTCACACTAACGCAAATGTTTTGCAGGGAAACCATACTCAGGCATATGAATATGAGAGCGGTTCTTCGAATCGTCATGTTCATATGACCAAAAATTATTCTGCTTATTCCTATGAATATTATTGTCCACCTGCTAGAATGTTTGCTAAGGCTTCAAAGCCAAAATTCTCAGATGCTGCACTTAGACTTATTGCTTCTAAGCCACCCTTGAAGATGTGGGTGGTTAAGAAAGCTTAACTCTCTTTTGCAGGGAAAGGTCTCCAGCAGAATAACAAAATCTTCTGACGCTATTGCTGGGGACCTCAATAATCTTGTAGGGCGCAAGACAAAATGCCCGAATGGCATCATTATGTACTTCATTCCTGAATCGCATGCTACTCTTCCTATTAGTCCTAATCTGGATCTAAGTTTTCATAACCCACTGGTTCGTCAAATGTTTATGCTTCACAATTCTCTTCGTGAAGCCTATCCCCCTAACTGCACTGTAGGATACGACACCAGCGACTTCAAAGTCTTCAGAATGGATTATTGACAGTGGGTGTACAAATCACATGACTGGCAAAAGAAGCCTTCTTATGGACTCAACATTACGTTCATCCGACAAAAGCCACATCACATTTGCTGACACTGGTAAAAGTAAGGTATTGGGTCTAGGTAGAGTTGCAATCTCAAAGGATCAACACATGGATAAAGTCATGCTTGTTGAATCCCTTGGCTTCAACTTAATGTCTGTCTCAATGCTTTGCGATTTGAATATGATCGTAATGTTTGGAAAATATCGTTGCCTGGTACTAATGCAATCTGACAAGTCTCTAGTGTTTGAAGGGTATCGGAAAGGTGATTTGTACGTGGTAGATTTCTCAGTGGGACCACAACTTGCAGTATGTCTTCTTGCAAAAGCTTCAGGATGCTGGCTTTGGCATCGGAGGCTTGGGCATGCTGGCATGAGGAACCTCCACACCCTTGTGAAGAAGAAGCATGTCATAGGCATCGAGGGCATCAAGTTCAAGAAATATCACTTATGCGGTGCCTGTGAAGCAGGGAAGATGACAAGGGTAAAACATCCTTCAAAGACAATCATGACTACAACACAACCCTTCGAACTGCTCCACATGGATCTTTTCGGTCCCACTCACTACTCAACTTTTACTACTACTGCTTGCCTCTATGGCTTCGTGATTATTGATGATTACTCTAGATACACTTGGGTGCACATAATTCTTGACAAGACTAAAGTGCAGGATGTCTTCAGACGCTTCGCCAATCGAGCCATGAACAATTTTGGCGCTAAGATAAAGCACATCAGAAGTGACAATGGCACTGAATTCAAGAACACTGGCCTTGATACATATCTTGATACCTTGGGCATCACACATGAATTCTCAGCTCCGTACACGCCACAGCAGAATGGCATCGTCGAACGCAAGAACAGAACACTCATTGAGATGGCCAGAATGATGCTAGATGAATACAAGACTCCAAGAAAATTCTGGACTGAAGCCATTGATACTGCATGCCATACAATCAATCGTATTTATCTTCACAAGCTTCTGAACAAGACATCTTATGAACTCCTAATTGGCAAGAAGCCAAATGTCAGTTACTTCAGAGTATTTGGCTCAAGGTGCTGGATCAAGGACCCACATCACACTTCAAAATTTGCACCTAAAGCACATGAGGGCTTTATGCTTAGATATGGAAAGGACTCGCACTCCTACAGAGTCTTCAATCTCTTTCATTACAAAGTGGTTGAAACAGTGGATGTGCGGTTCGATGAGACAAATGGTTCACAAAGAGAGCAACTGCCAAATGTGCTGGATGAAGTTCCAGCTAGTGAATCAATCAAGCTTATGGGAACTGGAGAGATTATACCTTCTGAAGCTCATCCTGAAGAAGAACTTATCATCTCAGCACCTGATCAACATGAAGACAATGCTCAACCTGAAGACATTCCTCCCAACAACAACGCAGATCAGCAAGAGCAAAGTATTCGCCCTATACATCCTCGTGTTGCAAATGAAGTGCAGATTGACAGAATAATTGACAGCATCAATGCACCTGGTCCACTCACTTGTTCAAGGGCAACTCAGCTAGCAAATTTCTGTGGGCGCTTCGCATTCGTCTCAATATCAGAACCCAAGAAAGTCGAAGAAGCCTTCATGGAACCAGAATGGATTCAAGCTATGCAAGAAGAGCTTCAATAGTTTGAGCTGAATAATGTATGGGAACTGGTTAAGCGTCCTGATCCACGGAAGCACAACATAATAGGCACCAAATGGATATACCGCAAAAAGCAAGATGAGCATGGTCAAGTTGTCAGAAACAAAGCTCGTCTCGTTGCTCAAGGATATACTCAAGTGGAGGGCATTGACTTTGATGAAACATTTGCTCCTGTGGCTAGGCTTGAAGCCATACGCATACTGTTGGCATATGCAAATCATCATAACATACTTGTATATCAAATGGATGTGAAAAGTGCCTTTCTCAATGGCAAGATTGAAGAAGAAGTGTATGTTGCACAACCACCTGGTTTTGAAAATCCAAAACATCCTGACATGGTATACAAGCTCAACAAGGCACTGTATGGCCTCAAACAAGCCCCTAGGGCCTGGTATGACACACTCAAATACTTCCTGAAGAGCAAAGGCTTCATACCAGGTTCCTTGGATCCCACTCTTTTCACGAAGACATATGATGGTGAACTATTTGTGTGCCAAATCTATGTGGATGACATTATCTTCGGCTGCACAAATCAGAAGTACAGTGAAGAGTTTGGATATATGATGCAAGAGCAATATCAGATGTCCATGATGGGGGAGCTGAAGTTCTTCCTTGGTCTTCAAATACGACAACAACACAATGGCATCTTCATATCTCAAGAGAAGTATCTCAAAGATTGCCTGAAGAAGTTCGGTATGCAAGACTGCAAATGCTTCACAACACCAATGCCAGCCAAACATCATCTAGGTCCTGACGACAATGGTAAAGAGTTCAATCAAAAGGTATACCGCTCCATGATTGGGTCTTTGCTTTATTTATGTGCATCTAGGCCAGATATTATGCTTAGTGTTTGCATGTGTGCTCGATTTCAAGCGGCACCAAAGGAGTCGCATCACTTAGCTGTGAAGCGAATTCTTCGATATTTGGCTCACACCCCAACTCTAGGATTATGGTATCCAAAGGGCTCAGAGTTTGATTTGGTTGGATTTTCGGATGCTGATTATGCTGGTGACAAGGTTGATCGCAAGTCTACATCAGGCACATGTCACTTTCTGGGACGATCACTTGTATGTTGGTCTTCAAAGAAGCAGAACTGTGTATCTCTCTCCACTGCTGAATCTGAATACATTGCTGCTGGATCTTGCTGCGCTCAGCTTTTGTGGATGAAGCAAACACTCAAAGACTATGGCATTCATCTGAAGCAAGTGCCACTCTACTGCGACAATGAAAGCGCCATCAAGATTGCCAACAACCCAGTTCAGCACTCGAAGACAAAGCACATTGAAATTCGTCATCACTTTCTCAGAGATCATGTTGTGAAGGAAGACATAGATATCATACACGTCAACACTAAAGAGCAATTAGCAGATATCTTCACCAAGCCCTTGGATGAGAAGAGATTTTGCAAGTTACGGTGTGAGCTAAATATCTTGGAATCCTCAAATGTCCTGTGATCAGGCACACATCCTAACACTTATGCATATTGACGACTTAGATGTGCAACACACAAAGTAAAGTATATCTTCAATCAATGAAGACATACATTCTAAGTGTGAATACATTAATGTGGAATTTGACTTCGGAGTGCCACGATAATTGTGCGCCGTGTCTGGGTCTAATACTTCCTATACCGTGGGTAACGCCACCACCAAACGTTCCATTTTGAAGTGTTTCACTCATGGCGTTACCTTACAATATCTTCACATTTGGTTTGGCTTAGAACTCAACATGTCTTCATGATTATCTTCACTATGTTGATTATATAGATATATACATACTAGTGTTCTGTCCTCTACAGCATTCACTTATAGCTATGTCTTCTTGGTTGAATCTTTTGAACTAAGTGAATGTGATCGGACCCTAATCTCTCTATGCTTTCTATCTCAAATTCTATCTCTCCAAGTCATATGCATTCTATTGAAACTGTCGAATGTCTTCAGTGTCCCCTTGTCAGCTGAAGATATAGAGACAACCATTAAGTCCGTTTTTTTTAATGCTCATTCCTCCACATGAAATCCGGAGAAGCAGGAACGACCGCCCAACAATTTAGGCGTGCGTGGGACGTGGAACAAACCCCAAACATCCGCTAACTGGCCACGCGTTCCTCAAATGCGAACCGCCAGGGGCACCTGTGTAATAGCACAGTGCCGCCCCTGAGCCTATAAATTCACACTTACCGCAGTCATTATCTCCTTCTTCCACCCTCGCAAGAACCCTAGCGCCACCTCTAGCACTCGACGAGGCCGGAGACGAAGCGCTTCGCTGCCGCAACCTCTCCAACGCCGTCCTCATGCCGACCGCGGACATCGTCCTCTCCGCCGTCGCCGTAGGTGTTTTCCGTCGCCAAGTTAGGGCACGGAGGACTGAACTGCTCGGCATCCACTCCCTTCTGTCTAGCAGTTCCAGTGTGGTAAATAAAACTTCTTTTTACAGCCCCCTTGATCTCATGGTTCTGTCACTTTCTACCATAAGTTTCTCTTCACACTAGTTAGATCTCTCGCTGCATCTCATAACAAGCCTAGTATATTCACTTGTGCTTCATAAAGTAGTTAGATTCCTCACTTGTACTGATCTATGGGTTCGTACAAATCTGGAACCAACTTCTTATCTATGAGTGAATGTCTTCGCACGATGAGGTCAATGTCTTCTAAACTGATTAATCTTCAAAACCTTCTGAGAATGCATATGACCTCTTCCCCTTCCCTCGCACCTTAATGCTGTCATAGGTCCATGTCCGTGGGAGAATCCTTCGGTTCTCATAGTCTGCATTCATTTGCAGAATTCCTACAGCATCACACAAACTCTCCTGAAGCCAGTTCCTATTGGTCCAGAAAAAGAAAGCCTTTGAAGCCTTTGAAAGTTTTGAAACCTTTCAAGTTAAAGATATGGCTTCAGTAGCAGCAGCAAGAAAGGGGGGCAGACAGAGACGTGAGGGAACATCCAAGGATCTGCCAGAAGACCTGGCATAAATGTACAAAACAGATCCAGAAGAGAGCTATGGACAGCGCAAAACCCGAATCCAATGGATTCGACGCTATTGGGCAGAAAAGTGGTTCAAATACTGCTTCGTCACCCAGGAGTATGCTGAAAAGAATGCTATCAAGAGTCCATGGGGGGATATCTTATACAAGAACCTTGTACCCAGGACCAGAGATGAAGCCATTGCTCAAGGCTTCTACCCATGCATGGTCCGAGGACCACAGCCTGATGATGCACATCCGTCGTCACTTCTCTGGTGTCATGATGACAATCTCTTCACGCGCAACTTTCAGTTTGCCCAACAGTCAACGAAGCTAAACAAGAAGAAATTTGGGCTTGACTTCAACCCTGGTCCCTCCTCACCAAGGGCAGATGGCACACGCGACGCCGAACCCAATATCATCGGTCCGTTTGCCAATCTTGAGGGCCTGATCACTCACATCTTAGTACAAGGGGCTGCCGTGAATGACCCCCCAGCTGACTCTGAGTCTGATGAAGCTCCTGCTGTTCCGAAGCCAAAGCAGACGAAGAAACCAAAAGCTTCAAAGCCGGCCCCTCTCTCAAAAATCTCAAGGGTGAAGCCATTGAAAACTGCACCTCTTGAAGTCAGTGTGCAGTCTGAAGACGTATCACGCGTCTCCAAGCCCCAGAAGGAAAAGGAGCCCCAACAACAAATCGGCAAAGAGCTCACTGCTGCTGCCATTCTGCGCAGTGAAGCCATTGATCTATCAAGCGATGAAGATTTGGGAGATGACGCACTAGAGCAGCTTATCAAAAGTAAAGAAGAAGCTGAAATCTTCAACAATCTGCCTCTCTTTGATGTCGCCATCATCCACAGCTTCATCGATGAATGGTTTGACTCACCAGACATAAGCTTCAATGATCTGCAGCTGCCTGTTGGACTCAGCGTCGCCTTCCAAGGCGCAATTGCTTCAGAACTGGCCATTGCTCAGCGCATTGTTGAGCTGAAGCAGAAAATTGATCACGAAAAGGCTCAGTTCAAGAAGCACATGGCCAGCCTCAGCGTGCAGGAAGTGAGGAGCTTCAAAGTCATGCTGCATGATCTCAAAGAAAACTTTCTGAAGAAGCGTGCTGAAGCTCAGGGCTCGCGTGAAAGGATGAAGTCTTTGGCAGAAAAATGTGTTCAAGTCTACAACGAGGCTGAAAAGTGCAAGGCACTTGGGCGTCCTGGCATCGACCCCAAGATGGCCGCTAAGAAGAAGAAGCAGCCTGCTGTGAATGAACCAGAGGCATCAAGACAAGAAGCTATTCCGATTGTCTTCCCAACCGCCACGACTGGCTCTAAGCCAAAGAGCCGGTCAGCCGCTTCTGAGCTTAAGAAGACACCGAATGCAGAGGCTGAAGCCAGAAAAAGAAAGAGCTCTGAAGCCTCTCCTACTGCCCCCAGCAAAAAGAAGCGCAAGACCAAGAAATCTAGGGCTGCTCCCACAGAGCCCTTGATGGTTGAACCCCTTTCTGTCATTCACCCCAATGCAGAAAGACGACTGACAGTTCATGAGCCTGCTCCCACGGAGGCTCCTGAAGCTGAAGACATACCAGCAGCTGACCCAATAGCTGCTGAAGACATTGGTCATCAAGACAATGTACAAGATGATGCAGCCTTTCCTCAGCTTGAAACAAGCGGACTCATCAGTATTGGCCGTCCTCTGACGCCAATGGCACAAGATGAGTCATGGGCTGATCGCCCTCAGGAGGAAGAAGACTTTGAGGTCCAGCCCACTCCGACCCCACAAGCATCGTCTGTGTTCCGTAGGCTTCGCAAAGGTCCACGGCCTCAAGTCCATACTGCAGAAATTCCGGCTGCATCAGCCGAAGACAATGAAGAAGCACCACCAGAACCCACTTCCCCGCTCCATCAAGATGCAGTTCTCCATGAGAACGTGTCTGAGGTTGTTCCTCCCACTACACAAGCGGAGGAAGAACATGCTGAGGCTCCCACCACAAACACTGAACCCAATGTGGAGCCCGCCCTACCAAATGCTTCAGCGGACAGCGAAGCTACCGAGCCAGACACTTCTGTTCCTGAGTCTGCTGCAGGTCCTCAATTCGATTATGATATTGAGCACAGGCCTCATGTTCAGAAGCCAGTCCCAAGGCTGCCAAGGTTCCCAGGTCCTGCATCAGCACCTGGTTCCTTTAACATCAACAGCTTCAAGGCAGACAATACATTTTTCAATAGCTCTAAGAACCCCTATTCAAAGGAAAGGATTGTATCAGACAGGTTCTGGAGCTATTCTCAGCGCAGCTATTATTCATGCATCTTATACAACCAAGGCCGCATCTTTCCGCACAAACGCCTTGAGGTTGAAGCCATTGCTGGTCTGCCATGTCTTGAGGAAGCCTTGGATTGCTTCAGGCAAGTGGGTCTGCTGCCGTTTGTGACTAATGAAGAGCACTGGAATGAAGAACTTCTGCTTCAGTTCTATGCCACTCTGCACATCAAAGGATACAACAGAGATCCGAAGACTTGGGTACTGGAGTGGATGACCGGAAATGTCCATCATGAAGCCAATGCATTTGATATCATTGAGCTCACCGGCCTGCCCACTCCTGGCGAATTCTTCGAGGAAGGCTGTCAATCACATTCTGAAGCTATTGAGAGTATCTTCCAGAGGCCTGAACCCAATATGAGTCAGATGCTCTTAATGATGAAGCCATTGCCTCATGATGCACCTTATCCTACTGGGTTCTTTGTTGAAGACCTAGAGTACCTGCCCAGGACCATATATCACATCATCCGGCGGACTCTCTGGCCCATTAAGGGGCACTCTCCACATGCAAAGATTGAAGGTGCAATGAAGACTCTCATATTCTATATCCTGCATGGCAAATGCTTCAACGCACAGGATCTCTTCATACGCCAACTTGCAGCGTCAGGCTCAGAATTATTTGGTTTGAAGTTCTATGCCCCTTGGGTGATGAGGCTGATCAAACTGCACTCTACAATATCGTATCAGCCCTCTGCCCGAAACCATAGGATCTTTCTGCCAGATGTGGATACCTCTCCTGAAGCAATATATCCTGAGCCAGACAAGCAACCAATAAATCTTTAGAATGCAGAACACCAGAGCTTCACGCAGAATGTTGAAGGTGTTGAAGCCATATCCAGGGTATATCCGTTGGCTGGCACTACACGTGCTCCAGCATCAACTGAAGCCCCAGACAGCACAAATGCTCCAAGACCTAAGAAGTGTGCTCGTGTCCTCACTGATCGAGAGCTTCTTGTGGCCCTTCACCAAAATCAAGATAGGCATCACGACTGGCTCAAACGTCAGATGAAGAGCCTCTTGGTGGATGTCAATCGACTTCGAAACCTTGCCACCAAGAATGCCTTCGTTACACATGAGACTTGCCGGCGGACATGGAAAGGGCTCTCAATGATATGCACTGCAGGTGAACTTGAAGAGGATGGCTTCACAGAGCGTTTCAAGTTTGACACCACACCTCCTAGAAGGGCTGTGATGCGCAACACACCGTCACTTGAAGACTCTGAGTTTTCTTCATCTGCTGCCACAGTCACTGCACGAATCATTGATGACGACGATGATGCTACTTCACCACCACCTACTTCTGCACCTCAAAGCTCTGCACCGCCAAACAACTCCACCGACCCTGCTGCGCCTGGGAACGCGTAGAAAACTCTATGTCTTCAAACCTTTTTGGTCATTACTGACAAAAGGGGGAGAAGCATATGATGTTTATAGTCTTCAAACGGGTCAATATGGGCGGGTGCCTTATGTGTTGTTATATTTTGCGTCGTGTTTACAACTCTTGATTTTGCTTCATTTGGTTCTTTGAGTTGTAAACACTAAAACTTGATGGTCGTGTGCTACTTGTTTGCCACTCTGTTTGCAAAGATAAATTCCGCATGTGCGACGATAAATTCCGCACTTATCTCATTCTGCAGACATCCATTTTCCATTATGCATGTCATTATCTTCATATACTTTCACATGCATAGTGGATTGTCACCATAAGCTGAAGTGGATCTCCACAAGTACAACCTGCCATGTGCATTTGCATTCCAAAAGCAAATTAACTTATATGCACATCTTCAGGGGGAGCCCTTGCAACTTATGAAGACAATTCCCTATCCTTTACAAACTTCACACTTTATATTCCCCATTGAAAACTTCAACTAGTTTGTCATCAATCACCAAAAAGGGGGAGATTGTAAGTGCATCTAGTGCCCCCCTAGTTGGTTTTGGAGTATTGACGACAAACCTAGTTGAGGGACTAATGTGTTTGTGAGAATTGCAGGAAAACACAGGTAGAAGTCCCTCATTGATTCAGTTTCACTACCAGAGATGACCCCTAAAATGTATGAACACATTGAAGACAAAGGTGGTATATGAAGATATTCACATTGAAGACTATGACAAAAGAAGACACGGTATGAAGCCTATGGAGCTCGAAGACTTAGATCTTTCGTAGTTCCTTTTATTTTGTGTTGAGTCATAGGAACCACCGTACTGTTAAGTGGGGTCCAGGAGAACCAGTCAGAATGACTGAAGTGATGCCTAAATAAAAAACCTATGTCTTCGAGCGAAGACAATGAGAGCGAATCTTGTCCAGAGCCGGACAAGTCAGCTTTGCTTGTAGCCCAAGTAAAGTTGCCGTGAGAGTTCAAAATCTGACCGTTGAGACACGTGTCAGTTCCTTAGTGACCCAGGGTCATTTCGGGCAAATCAGGTCGGGTTGCCAAGTGGCTATAAATAGCCCACCCCCACAACCATAAACGGTTGGCTGCTCAGATTTCAGTGCACGGCTTTTGTCGTTTGAGAGCAACCCACCTCGAAGCCTTTGAGAGAAAATTCCTAGTGAGGAGAAAAGCCCTAACCACCCAGAGCCAGAGCAAATTGGGCATCACTTAGGTCTTCTTGTCTGTGTGATCTGAAGACTTATTACACTTGAGGACTGTGAATCCTCCAGACGGTTAGGCGTCGCGTTCAGAGCATCCAAGAGACATTGTGGATTGCCAGTGAACGAAGTTTGTGAAGGTTTGGGAGTCTACCTTGAAGACTTACCAGAGTGATTGGGCGAGGACTAAGTGACCTTAGCTCAAGGAGAATACGGTGAGGACTTGGTGTCCTGAACTGTGTGTTCAGGACTGGGTGTCCGGGACTGTGTGTCCTAAGGTTTAAATACCTAGCCGCTCCAACCAGACGTACAGTTGTCACAGCAACTGGAACTGGTCCAACATATCATTATCTTCAACGAGTCACCGGTTTCATCTTCACTTCCTTTTCTTACTGTTACATATTGTGAAGCCATTGCATGCTTGCTTTATCTTTTGTCTTCACAACATGAATGTATGAACTGTTTGGCTTCATAACTTCTTCCTACCTGATCCTTATTACACTGCAGTTGTTTGTCATTGTGCTTTCACTCTATTGAATACATGACCATGGCTGGCCTAGTGTAATCTAACTTCCGCTGCATAGTAATAGGCATAATCTTCGCTGTTTGTCTTCATAACTCTCACGTTTTGAAGACATTCATAAAAATCGCCTATTCACCCCCCCTCTAGTCGATATAACGCACTTTCACCTACAACAAAGGAATAAGTTTTATTTTAACTATCATGGTAGTTGAAACATCATTGAGAAGGTTCCTCCAACTCAATCCCAATTAAAGTAGTGCATTAACCCAACAAATTAATTTGGAGTGATGAGATACAATAGGATAATCCAAGTACTAGATACTCAAGATGTCTATAACCGGGGACACGGCTAACCATGATTAGATTGTACACTCTATAGAGGTTTGCGCACTTTACCCCACAAGACTCGATCTCCTCTGTTGGATTTCTCGCCCTGCACGATGTTTGAGAAACAGATGACCAATACACAGTCTTTCAGAAGCATTTACTCTTTACTCTGGGTGGACAGTTACACCTACATTCCCTCTACATCTGCTAGCCCACCACTGAGAGAGGTCACACAACTTACTCATACTATGCCAGAGCCCATAATGGCTTGTGGCCGCACACGGAAGTTTCTAGCATGAATAATCTTAAGATCCCTTTGAGCCTGGGTGGCGGACCGTAGGATGATCACACGGGTAATCCGGGATATCCTAGGACAACAATGGATTCTCCAGGTGACCAAACAAGCAATCCACCCAGATGTGTATTAAAGTTGCCACCTTAAGTTGAACCATCAATTAACAATATCACATCTGTCATGGATACACTCAAACCCAATCTACGTCTACGAGCATAGGATAGCAATATAAGCAAGGTAGAGGTAACTCCCGAGGATCTGATAATAAAACAGGTAATAGATTCTACCTCATCATCTACTTCCCAAACCCACAAGTTAATCACATCCTAGTCATGCAGTGTTTGAGGTTTGGAACTAATGCATAAAAACTGGGTAATAAAGGGTATGATCAAAGTGTTACTTGCCTTGCTGATGATCCGTGAAACCTAGAGACTCGTAGTAGCACGCTTCGCACTTCGGATGTTCTATCGCAAAGAAACAATAGCATACATAAGCAACCAAGCAAAGATGCACAGGTAAACCTAGATTAAGAAGAACTAACTAGAAAGTTCAACTTAGGAACTCCGGTTTGCAAAAAGAATAGAATCAAACGGAGCAACGAAACACAAACTACGAAAGAAACAAGATCTGATTACTACTTTGGACTAAATTCAAATTTTATAGTACCAAAATCTTGTTCAAGTTGGTTAAACGGAAAGAGGGCTTCGAGACGAAGATCTAGGCGCTTGAATTGCCTGATTCCGATAAACAAGCGAAAAGATAAACTAAAACGAAAATCGGATCAGAAATCGCGATCGAAAATAATCACGAAAAATCCGAGAAAAAGAAAAGCTGGCGAACAGGCTAACGAACGAACGTTCGTTGTCTGCGACTAACGGGCGAAAACCATTCGTTAAAATGAACGTACGGACGAACGTCCGCTATTTAACCGAACTGAAAAAACCCGAAACTAGGGTTTACGAAATAAAACCGATCGATTGAAAAAAAACGGTGGCTACCTCGTGGAACGGGTCGGCGGCGGCGGCGCACTCCGGCGGTGAGTCGGTTGCGGGTGGGCGGCAGCGAGTCGGCCGACGGCAGCGGATCGAGGCGCGACAGCGGCGGCTAGGGCTGAAGGGGCGGCGGCTTGGGCTGGGGCTGGCTCGGGCCTCGGCCTCGCCTCTTAAAGGGGCCAGCCAAGCGGTGTCCTAGCCGGATATGGCCCGGTTAGGTCGGTGCCCTGTTTTTTTTAAATAATTCCGCAGTAGGAAGAAAAAAAGAAATACTAAATGGACTCCAAAAATCCCAAAATAAATTTTTCCCGTCCTCTAAAAATCTGCCGGACAAGGTGAAAATTTATTTGGGCCTAATATGCAACTTTGAAAAAACGCGTATTTTTCCTATGCAAATAAAATAGCAATAAAATCCGAATAAAAAACAAAAAGTTGATTTTAATTTTTTTTCCTTCAATATTTCGTTTATTTTGGAGAAGTCATGTTATCTCCTCTCATATATTTTAATATGAAATATTTTTGGAGAGAAAAATAATAAAACAACCGATCCTCGTTTCGATATTTGATAAAATTCAAATATGAAAATTGTGAAATCCCCAACTATCTCCGAGGGTCCTTTAGTTGCTTAGAATTTTCGAGGATCGTGAAGCGAAATGCAAATAAAATATGATATGCATTAATGACCTACGTATAACATTCCAAATTGAAAATTTGGGATGTTACAAACCTACCCCCTTAAGATGAATCTCGCCCTCGAGATTCGGGTTGGCTAGAAAATAGGTGTGGGTGTTCTTTGCGAAGGTCATCCTCTCGTTCCCAGGTGGCTTCATCCTTGGTATGGTGGCTCCACTGAACTTTGCAAAATTTGATAACCTTGCTGCGAGTAACTCGGCTGGCAAACTCTAAAATCTTGACAGTCTTCTCCTCATACTTCAAATCACTGTCCAACTGAATTGCTTCCAGGGGCACTGTATCTCTTAGAGGAATCTCGGCCATCTCTGCATGACACTTCTTCAAGTGGGAAACATGAAACACAACATGCACTCCTGACAGTCCTTCGGGTAACTCCAACTTGTAGGCAACTTCTCCCATGCGTTCCAAAACATGGTACGGTCCCACAAATCTCGGGGCTAATTTCCCCTTAACTCCAAAACGTTTAACTCCTCGAAGAGGTGACACTCGCAAATACGCTCTGTCTCCGATTTCCTAGACTACCTCCTTGCGTTTTGAATCTGCATAACTCTTCTGGCTGGACTGAGCTACCTTTAGTGTATCTCGAATTAGTTTAACCTTCTCTTCTGTTTCCTTAATCAAATATGGTCCAAACAACTAGCGGTCTCCAACTTCATCCCACATCAACGGTGTTCTGCATCTTCTCCCATACAATGCTTCAAACGGTGCCATCTTCAAACTGGCCTGGTAATTGTTGTTGTATGAGAACTCTACGTAGGGCAGGTTGTCATCCCAACTAGATCCATAATCTAGCGCACAAGCTCTCAACATGTCCTCCAAAATCTGATTGACTCTCTCGGTCTGTCCATCTGTCTGCGGGTGAAAAGCTATATTGAACTCCAGTCTGGTACCCAAGGTCTACTGCAACTGATGCCAAAACTATGAGGTAAACTGTGTTCCTCTATCTGATACGATGGTCCTCGGAACTCCATGCAGACATACGATCCTGGTCATGTATATCTTGGCCAACTTCGCACTTGTATACGTGGTTTTTACGAGGATAAAGTGAGCCAGTTCGGTCAAGCGATCAACCACTACCCATATAGAATCATATCCCAATTTGGTCCTGGGCAATCCGGTGATAAAATCCATGCCAAGCTTATCCCACTTCCATTCGGGTATCGACATAGGCTGTAGCAATCCTGCTGGCTTTTGATGTTCCACCTTCACTCTCTAACATACATCACCTATGGCTACATACTCGGCAATATCCTTCTTCATACCAGTCCACCAGAAATGCTCCTTCAAATCCAAATACATCTTAGTGTTTCCGGGGTGTATCGAGTATGGCGAGTCATGGCTTCCCGTAGTATCAATTTTCTGATCTCTGCATTATTGGGCACATAAATACGGTCCTCAAAACCACAAGGTGTCGTGCTCATCCTCACGAAAACCTTTGTCTTTTCCTTCACCCATTTTCTCCTTTATCTCAGCGATCTCTTTGTCATCCTTTTGAGCTTCTCGAATCTTTTCCAATAGTGTTGCTTTAACCTCCAATGTTGCCAAAAACTCTTGAGGAATTATTTCCAATCGAAGTTCCCTAAGATCCTCAGCTAACTCCTTTAGAATCCCTCCGCCTACGAGGGTGTTAACGTAACTCTTACGGCTCAAAGCATCTGCTACGACATTGGCCTTTCCTGGATGATAATGTAGCTCCATATCATAATCCTTTATGAGCTCCAACCATCTCCTCTGCCTAAGGTTAAGCTCCTTCTGTGTGAAGATGTACTTCAAACTCTTGTGATCCGTGTATACATCACAACGGTTTCCGATGAGAAAGTGTCTCCAAGTCTTGAGCACGTGCACCACAGCTGCTAACTCCAAATCATGTGTGGCATAATTTAACTCATGCGGTTTTAGTTGTTGTGAGGCATACAAAACAACTCTTCCGTCCTGCATCAGTACTCCTCCAAGTCCTAAGCAAGAAGCATCGCAATACACTTGGAAATCCTTGTGTATATCCGACAGAATCAGCACTGGGGCTGTAGTCAAACATTTCTTCAGCTCCTGGAAACTTGCTTCACATTCTTCAGTCCAATGGAATTTGGTATCCTTCCTCAACAACGTCATCATAGGCTTCGCAATCTTAGAGAAATTTTCAATAAATCTCCGATAATATCCCGCGAGTCCAAGAAAACTGCGGATCTCTCCAACTGAGGTGCGTGCCAACCACTCAGTGACTGACTGAACCTTGGTTGGGTCCACTGCTATACCCTCTACTGATATAACATGCCCAAGAAATCCAACTTCCTTCAACCAAAACTCACATTTGCTGAACTTGGCATACAACTAATGTTCCCTGAGCTTCTCGAGAACTAAACATAAATGTTCCTTGTGCTCCTCTTCACTCTTCGATTATACCAAGATATCATCGATGAACACCACAACGAACTTATCCAAGAACTCCATGAACACCTTGTTCATCATACTCATGAAATAGGCAGGGGCGTTAGTCAATCCAAAAGACATGACCGTATACTCATACAGCCCGTACCTTGTGGTGAAAGCTGTCTTAGGTATATCCTTCTCTCGAATCTTCAGCTGGTGATATCCTGATCGCAGATCGATCTTCGAAAACACTTTAGCTCCGGTCAACTGGTCAAATAGATCATTGCTCATCGGCAGGGGGTACTTGTTCTTAATCGTCACTTCATTCAACGCACGATAATCAACAATCATTCTTAGAGACTTATCATTCTCCTCCACCAAAAGCACTGGGGCTCCCCATGGTGATGAACTTCGTCGGATGTAACCTTTCTCCAACAACTCCTTAATCTGCTTCTTGATTTCTTCTAGATTGTTTGCAGGCCTTCGGTAGGGTCTCTTTGATATTGGCCCGGTACCTGGCAATAGCTCTATCAAAAACTCGACGTCTCGATCAGGTGGCATGCCTGGTAACTCCTCTGGAACAACATCTGGGTAATCCTTCACTACAGGCACTTCCTCCTGAACAACTCCCGTGAGGGTATTTACTTGGCTCCTCCCAGGCGCATGCCTAGATACATACTTGATCCTTTTTCCCTCCGGGGTGGTGAGAAAAATTGACTTACTCGCGCAATCGATGGTTCCCCCATGCATCGATAGCCAATCCATTCCCAGTATCACATCCAATCCTTGTGACTCCAAAATCATCAGGTCCAAGGGGAAAACATGGCTTCTGATGGCTAATGGCATCTGAAAACATCCACTGCTTGCCATATACTCAGCTCCGGGTGAGGTTACTAGCATAGGTGTCCTAAGAACTTTAGTGGGCAGTTTATACTTATCCATGAATCCCCTTGATATGTATGAATGCGATGCACCAGTATCAAAAAGAACAATTGCAGTAAACGACTTAACCAAAAACTTACCGATAACGGCATCAGGCTGCTCCTCAACCTCCTCCATGTTCACGTGGTTCACTTGTCCCCTATTGAAAGGGTTGGGCTTCTTCCCAACGCTTCCATTTCCATTTCCATTCTTCGCTTCAGGGCACTCAGTGGCGTAATGTCAGTCTTCCCGCACTTGAAACAAGTAATGTGACTTAGGTCCTTCTTGGCGGGTGTGGCTGGGTTAGAGCGGTTCTGATTACTACCTGCTCCATTCCCGTTTCCATTCTTGGGGCCACTGTGGTTGTGAGAACTCCCTCCATGGTGAGTGTGACCTCCATGGTTATGGACAATTCCTCCCGAGTTCGGGGTTAAACGAGGCTTCTTCAAAGCTCCTGAGTTGTACCTTCCTTGTCCATACTTCCTTTTGCGGCTCTCAATTTGTTGTTGCTTCCCTTCAATCATAAGAGCCTTGTCTACCAACTCCTGGTAGTTGTTAAATGTTGCCACCATCAACTGCATGCTCATCTCATCATTCAGCCCTTCCACAAACTTCTCCTGCTTTGTGGCATCAGTGGCCACATCATCAGGGGCATAACGAGATAGCTTACTAAATTCATCCACGTACTGCCCCACAGTACGGTTCCCTTGGTGCAAGTTGCAAAACTCACGCTTCTTCATGCTCATAGCTCCAGTTGAGACATGGGCTGTGTGGAATGCTTGCTGAAACTGATCCCATGTAAAAGTGGCTATAGGATAGGTGACAGTGTAATTCTCCCACCATGAGGCTGCTGGTCCATCCAACTGATGTGCGGCAAATCACACCTTCTCAGCGTCTGTGCATCCTGCAGTGGTTAACTCCCTTCCAATCCTGCGAAGCCAATCATCTGCCACTATCGGCTCGGTGCTACTAGAAAACACCGGCGGCTGCAACCTCAGAAAACGAGCTAAGTTGTCAACTGGTGGTGGTGGCGGTGGGTTGTTGTTGTTGTTGTTGTTGCCTTGGTTCTGAACTAACAACTGCATCAGTGTATTCTGCTACTGGATCAACTGAGTGAGCTCCGGTGAAAAGGTAAATCCGGGGTCACGTCTCGGAGGCATCTGAGGGTTTAGAGGGAAGAGAATTAGAATAGAATGAGGTCTAGTGAGGAAAACACTACCCATATGCACATGAGACAAACACAATCATATCACTCAATCAATCAAGCAAGGGCATACAAATCGATCTAACTATCGTTACAAAAGTGCTCAGGCTATACTATATACATGGTAGACTACTATTATTGTCTTGGTGGTCATCTAGAAATTTTGATCAGTGGAAGACTCCATGATGTCTGCTCCAGCTTCGTCTTCAAAGTCATCATCACTGTCACCAGGGTCGGAATCGGTGTCGTCGATGATGATGTAGTCTTTTGAAAGAATCTCCTTAGGTTCGTCGTCTTCTCCTCCTGGCACGGGGTCTCCCATGAATACTCCTAGCTTCATTGTTAGGTCTGCATTCTTATCGACTAGTACGACGATTTCCTCCTCATAATCTTTGCGAGTAGCCTTGAGTTCTTCCTCCAGCTCCGTGATCCTTGTCATTGCCTTCTGCAAATGTATCATTCCTGCGCACATCTGATTTTCCTGGCGACGAAACTCCTGGATGAAAGCTGCGATTGATCTATCCTTCCTGGTGCTGATCATCTCCCATTGCTCTCATATCGGCACCCACAAATCTGGTAGATAGTATCCTTAAGCTCCTTATGGTAAACCTCTCCAATTCGTCCCATGGTGATGTGGGCTGCCATACTCTTTCCTAGACTCCAGGTTGGTGCATCAAAGAAAAACTCTATGGGCTTAGTGATTGGCGTGAATGTCCTTCCTGGAACTTGAACTTGAATCATCCATTTCTCCTCTTCTGGTAAAGTGGCGTTGTAAGTCCCGGTGAAGCTTGGTATTCCAATGTTCAGGTACTTAGTGACTTCCTTCAAGTGTCGTCTAAAAGGTGCTTCTTCATCCGGTTGTGCAAACTTGTTCCTTGCGTCCGCCAATCTAAAGATTAGAAAATGGAGAGGAGTCAGAAATGAGAAGAGAGTAGTGATCTAGGGCTTTAGCTTAGTGGTCATGTCCTACACTCAACATGTGCTCTGATACCATCTTTGTAGTGACCCGACCTCAAACGGTCAAGTCTCTGTGCTTCAGTGTCATCCTTGGATCGGTAATGCTGACACACACAGTACTCAAAGGATTTATAACAGAGTAGTACTCACACACTTATTACATCGAATGTCTTCAAAAGAGAACTTATTACAATAAATATGGCTTAAGGCCATATAATACGATAACAGCGAAAGGCTTGGAAGATAAAGTGAGTCCATCAACTCCAAGGGCATAGCTGAGCTGCACGACAACGACCTAGCGAATCTTACTCCTTGTCTGAAAAGTCTGCAACGTGATATGTTGCAGCCCGAAATGGGTCAGCACATGGAATATGCTGGCAGTGTAACACAGTAGAGCAATGAACAGAAATAATGATAACACTATATGCATATTTGGCTAGTGGAGGCTCTATGGTTATAAGGTTTTTTTGCGAAAAGCCAATTTTTTCCTACAACAAAGGAATAAGTTTTATTTTAACTATCATGGTAGTTGAAACATCATTGAGAAGGTTCCTCCAACTCAATCCCAATTAAAGTAGTTAATTAACCCAACAAATTAATTTAGATTGATGAGATACAATAGGATAATCCAAGTACTAGATACTCAAGATGTCCATAACCGGGACACGACTAACCATGATTAGATTGTACACTCTCCAGAGGTTTGCGCACTTTTCCCCACAAGACCCGATCTCCTCCATTGGATTTCTCGCACTGCATGATGTTTGAGAAACGGATGACCGAGACACAGTTTTTCAGAAGCATTTACTCTTTACTCTGGGTGGATAGTTACACCTACTTTCCCTCTACATCTGCTAGCCCACCACTGAAAGAGGTCAGACAACTTACTCATACTATGCCAGATCCCATAATGGCTTGTGGCTGGACACGGAAGTTTCTAGCATGAATAATCTTAAGATCCCTTTGAGCCTGGGTGGCGGACCATAGGATGATCACACGGGTACTTCGGGATATCCTAGGACAACACTGGATTCTCCAGGTGCCCGAACAAGCAATCCACCCAGATGTGCATTAAAGTTGCCACCTTAAGTTGAACCATCAATTAACAATCTCACATCTGTCATGGATACACTCAAACCCAATCCACATCTATGAGCATAGCATAGCAATATAAGCAACGTAGAGGTAACTCCCGATGGTCTGATAATAAAACAGGTAATAGGTTCTACCTCATCATCTACTTCCCAAACCCACAAGTTAATCACATCCTAATCATGAAGTGTTTGAGGTTTGGAACTAATGCATAAAAACTGGGTAATAAAGGGTATGATCAAAGTGTTACTTGCCTTGCTAATGATCCATGAAACCTAGAGACTCGTAGTAGAACGCTTCACACTCCGGATGTTCTATCGCAAAGAAACAATACCATACATAAGCAACCAAGCAAAGATGCACGGGTAAAACTCGAATAAGAAGAACTAACCAGAAAGTTCAACTTAAGAACTCCGGTTTGCAAAAAGAATCGAATCAAACGGAGCAACGAAACACAAACAGCGAAAGAAACAAGATCCAATTACTAATCTAGACTAAAGTCAAATTTTACAGTACTGAAATCTTGTTCAAGTTGGTTAAACGGCAAGAGGGCTTCGAGACAAAGATCTAGGTGCTTGAATCGCCTGATTCCAATAAACGAGCGAAAAGATAAACTAAAATGAATATCAGATCAGAAATCGCGATCGAGAATAATCGCGAAAAATCTGAGAAAAAGAAAAGCTGACGAACAGGTTAACGAACGAAAGTTCGTTGTCTGCGAGTAACGGGCAAAAACCACTTGTTTAAACGAATGTACGGACAAACGTCCGCTATTTAACCAAACCAAAAAAAACTGAAACTAGGGTTTACAAAATAAAACCGATCGGACGGCTACCTTGTGGAACGGGTCGGCGGCGAGTCGGCGGCGGGCGGCGGCGGCGGATCGAGGCATGGCAGCGGCGGCTAGGGCTGACGGGGCGGTGGCTTGGTCTGGGGCTAGCTCGGGCCTCGGTTTCGCCTCTTAAAGGGGCCAGCCGGGCAGTGTCCTAACCGGATACGGCCCGGTTAGGTCGGTGCTCTGTTTTTTTAAATAATTCCGCTGCAGGGAAAAAAAGAAATACTAAACAGACTCCAAAAACCCCGAAATAAATTTTCTCCGTCCTCTAAAATCTGCCACACAAGGTGAACATTCATTTGGGCCTAATATGAAATTTTAAAAAATGCATATTATTCCTATGCAAATAAAATAGCAATAAAATCCGAATAAAAAAACAAAAAGTTGATTTTAATATTTTTCCTCCAATATTTCGTTTATTTTGGAGAAGTCATATTATCTCCTCTCATATATTTTAATATGAAATATTTTCGGAGAGAAAAATAATAAAACAACTGATCCTCGTTTCGATATTTGATAAAATTCAAATATGAAAACCGTGAAATCCCCAACTCTCTCCGAGGGTCCTTGACTTGCTTAGAATTTTCGAGGATCACGAAACGAAATGCAAATAAAATATGATATGCATGAATGACCTACGTATAACATTCCAAATTGAAAATTTGGGATGTTACACCTTGTGTCATGCATACAAGGTGAGAAGAACCTCAACGATCTTTTGAGCAATCAAACGGAAGTTGTGGCCAATGAAGGGATTGGGTTCGCACCCAAGTCCAAGAACAAGAAGAAGAAGAATGACAAGGCCAAACGACCTCCTCCTCTCATGCAAAATTTCGTCAAAGAGGGAGAGGGTGCCTCTAAGGAGAACAAGAACACTATGAAGGGTGGTGGTGTCAAGAAGGGCAATGCCACCCCTTTCAACAAAGCCGGTGACTTTAAACCCATCCTATGTGATATGCCATGCTAGTGATGGAGATGTTTATGCTAAATTTGTTGGTTCTCCTTATGAGTACATCGAATGGTCTATTTGGGTCCCTAAGACCCTTGTCACTAACATCAAAGGACCCATTACAAAATGGGTACCTAAAACCAAGCATTGATCTCTTGTAGGTGTTCGCTTCCGGTGGGGGATCATGGTTGATCGATAGTGGAGCCACTAATCATATGACCAGAAGCAAGGACTTGGTGCTGGACGTGCAAAAGATTCCATCTACGCCCACGAATGTCGAGTGGGGTGATGCCTTGTCCTCTAAGGTATTGGGGCTTGGCAAGGTTGTCATTTCTCATGATCTCACGATCGAGAAGGTCATGCTTGTTGAGTCGCTTGGATACAATTTACTTTCCATTCGTCAACTTGCAATCATGGGCTTTGCCACTTTCTTTGATATTGATATCGTGGCCCTCTTGTGGAGCAAGACTCTTAAAGTAGCCTTTGTTGGGCATGTCGAGAACGGTCTCTATGTGATTAACTATTCGGAGCGACCCACTAAGACCGCGACATGCCTAATGGCTAAAGTTGACGTGGGATGGCTTTGGCATCGCCGTTTAGCCCATGTAAATATGAGATCTTTGCAAAGTCTTCTCAAGGAGGACCATGTCCGTGGACTAAAAAATGTTAATTTTGCCAAACATCGTGCTTGCAGTGTTTGCATTGAAGGAAAGCTACATGAGAAGGCTCACACTCACACGACTATCATTTACTCAAAGAGGCCTTTGGAGCTCCTTCACTTGGATCTCTTTGGGCCTCCATCCTTTGATAGCCTTGGGGGTAGAAAGTATTGCTTGGTGATTGTGGATGACTATTCAAGATACACTTGGGTGTACTTCTTCAAGAGGAAGAGTGATACCCAACAAACCATTATTGACTTTGCAAATGAAGCTCAACGTCAACATAATGCAAAGATCTTGACAATAAGAAGTGATAACGGCACCGAGTTCAGGAACTACACCTTGGATGAGTTTCTTACTGATGAGGGGATCAAACATCAATATTCCGCACCTTACACCCCTCAACAAAATGGTGTAGCGGAGAGGAAGAACCGGACGTTGATGGATGAGGCAAGGACCATGATGGCGGAGTTCAAGTCTCCATACAACTTTTGGGCCAAAGCCATCAACACTGCGTGTCATCCATCCAATCGGCTCTATCTCCGCAAAGTCTTGAACAAGACCCCATATGAGATACTCACCGGTAACAAGCCCAACCTCAAGTACTTCCGGGTGTTCGGGTGTAAGTGTTTCATCCTCAAGAAAGGTGTTCGCTTGTCAAAATTCGAGGCTAGAGCTTATGAGGGAACATTTGTTGGTTATGCTACAAACTCTCATGCTTACCGTGTCCTCAATAAGTCCACATGACTTATTGAGGAGACATGTAACATGGAGTTTGATGAGAATAACGGCTCCCAAGTGGAGCAAAGCGGCACTTGTGATGTAGGTGATGAAATTCCTCCCCAAGCCATAAGAAGAACGGGTGTTGGTTTTATCCTACCCATTGAGAAACCCCTTGTGGCCGAAGGAGAAGGACAATGTTCCACTCAAGTGGAACCATCACCAACCCAAGGCCCACACGCTTCTGAAGAAGAAAGTGAAGGCCCTCAACCTCATGAACAAGACCAACGGCAAGATCAACCTCAAGATGGTGTTGAACCACCAAGTGGTTCCCAAGGTCAAGTTCTCTCCTCTGAGCAAGTTCAAGGTCAAGAGCAAGCTCAAGATCAAGAACAAGCTCAAGACGATGCTCAAGATGATCAGGTAACTACTCCTCAACTCACTCCTAAGGAGGAATTGGAGCGTCGTGCCACCAAGATTGCATCCAAGCTCCCTACCAAGGGTCATCTCATGACAAATTTGCTTGGAAGCATTCGAAAGGGGGTAAGCACTCGCAGACAATTGGCATACTATTGTGAACATCACGTGTTTGTCTCTTGTGTTGAACCCCAAAAGGTCTATGAGGCGCTCGAAGATCCGGATTGGCTTAACGCAATGCATGAAGAACTCAACAACTTCGAGCACAACAAGGTGTGGAGATTGGTGCCAAGGCCAACGGGGAACCATAATGTCATTGGAACCATGTGGATATTCAAGAACAAGCAAGATTCTCATGGTATTATTGTCCGCAACAAGGCTCGCTTGGTAGCACAAGGCTACTCCCAAGTTGAGGGTATCGACTACGGTGAAACCTTCGCTCCCGTTGCTCGCCTTGAATCTATTCGTTTGTTGATTGCTTATGCTTCTCATCATAACTTCAAGTTGCAACAAATGGATGTAAAGAGTGCTTTTCTTAATGGTCCTATTAATGAGTTGGTGTATGTCAAACAACCCCCCAGGTTAGAGGATCCCTATTTTTTGGATCATGTGTACCAACTCGATAAGGCACTCTACGGCCTTAAATAAGCCCCACGTGGGTGGTATGACTGTCGGTGTCAAAACCGGCGGATCTCGGGTAGGGGTCCCAAACTGTGCGTTTAAGGCTGATGGTAATAGGAGGCGGGGGACACAATGTTTACCCAGGTTCGGGCCCTCTTGATGGAGGTAATACCCTACTTCCTGCATGATTGATCTTGATGATATGAGTATTACAAGAGTTGATCTACCACGAGATCGTAGAGGCTAAACCCTAGAATCTAGCCTATGATTATGATTGTTCTTGTCCTACGGACGAAACCCTTCGGTTTATATAGACACCGGAGGGATCTAGGGTTACACAAAGTCGGTTACAAGGGAGGAGATCTACATATCCGAATTGCCAAAATTGCCTTCCACGCAAAGGAGAGTCCCACCCGACACGGGATGAAGTCTTCAATCTTGTATCTTCATAGTCCTACAGTCCGGCCAAAGTATATAGTCCGGCTGTCCGAGGACCCCCTAATCCAGGACTCCGACGTCGCCAACATCAACCTCCCTTACAACGCCATCCTAGGGTACCCGACCCTCTCCAAGTTTATGGCGGCGACCCATCATGGCTACAACATCCTCAAGATTCCTGGAAGCGGCGGAGTCATCACGATCGCCTGCGAAGAGAAGGAAGCAGTACATTCTCTAGAGCGCGCCTACCAGACTGCGGCGATCGAGAGCTCCGACGGGGACGGGGCCGTCTTTGCCACGATGACCACCCCTAAGAAGAAGAAGCAAATGCCCGACTCTCAGGCCTCAGGGGCTCCCGATGGAACCACTTCGAGCTCTGCGCCTGCTGACGAGGCACCCTCCGCCCTTGCATAGGGAGGCGCGCCCGACGCCCCTCTCAGGAGGGGCTCGGGGGCTCCCCTCAGGGGGACCCTGGACCTCGTCGTGAGGGAGGTGCCCGGGCACCACTCGCAGGCGTGCCCCGCCGTGCGTTGTCATGAGCCCAGCGTGAGCCTCATAACACTGGGGGCTCAGGACCCTATCGACCAAGCTACCAAGGAACCTTACCCACCTACTCAAGACCCAAGCAACCAGTTTCGCGTCTGCATCGACATCCCGAGCCTCAACAGAGCTGCCGCCCAGGGCCTCTTCCAGCCGATGGCGGTCGGCTGGAGGAGGGCCTTCCCCTCTGGCCTCCGCAACGCGGCTGCCACATACCAGCACTTCATACAATAGGCCGTGGGGGCCTAGGAGGCTCAGCGGCAGGCGGTCCTGATGGAGCAGGACCAGGACCCCTGCGACCGCTGAGGGCCGCCGGAGCCCCTAGGCCTTGGGAGCTCGGCTCTCCTCAAGAGCAACCTGCATGGCTCGCGTCTCCAGCTACCCCAACTCCTCTTCAGCGGCGAGTACCAGGTGATGTCTCAGGTATTCCGTCGAGGGCACCCCTCGGGCTGCATCATCCTCGAGCTGCTGGGGGCTTACCCCCCACAGCTGTCTCTTTTTGTGCATGAATCAGAACTGGTTGCTTCCTTTTGCATCATCTATATGGTTGGCACCCTCACCGCCACTAAGGTCATGAAACCCTTGTGAGCCCTCCGTGACCGCCCCATGATTAAGGACTGGCACGGCGTCTGTGCTCTGGTCCGTCCCTGCAGCGTCACTAAACCCAAGGGCTGAGCTCTGTCTCGTGAGCCATTCCCGTGACGCCACCTCCTATGGTCCTTGGTGCGTTGTTCTCGCATGGGCTAATTGTTGGTGGGTAAGTAGGGGCCCGTGGCAGGTGCCTCGCTCCCGCGAGAACCGCGCGCCGGTTGTTTATCTTTTGGACTATAACATGAGAAGATTGGGCACAGCGTCTGTGCTCGGGTCCATCCCTGCAGCGTCAATAAATCCAGCGGCTGAGCTCTGTCTAACAGGCCGGTCCCGCTAACGTCACCTCCTGGGGTCATTGGTGCTGCGGCCTTCTCATGCAATGCCCTCTGGAGATGCATTCGGTGCAGGTCTAGGCAACCCATCTCTTTTCACGTTTTGCAGAAGAAGACTTAGGCGCAACCCGCCTCAGGCGCAACCCGCCTCAGGGTAGGGTCTCATGAGTGATGCGTAAGCTCGCGAGAACTTCCTCAGAGTCGTTCAGCTCGGCCTGAGGAGGGCCCATATACACCTTGGCTGTCCCGCCGTGCAAGCCACATGTCTGGACGGGTTGTACACGCCCGGGAGTCTTTCTCGGTGGGAGGCTCCCCTCCCACGATCCAGTGGAAGTGCTTATCTCCGCGCTAGCAAGACCGAAGAGCGGTTGTGCCCACGAACCAGTGGAAGCACCAAGCTCCGCGCTGGCCAATACGACAGAGGAGCGGTTATGCCCACACTCCGCGCAAGTGTGGTAGCTCTATGCTCCGCGCTAGTTATAAACAACTCAGGGCGGCCCCCAGCGGTCGCGCCAACCTCAAGGAGCTTTTCAGCTCATGACGCTCACAACTTCTCCTTGGAAGGGTATCACAAGGGGGGCTAGGCACGGGGGCTATGCTCAGGTCACTCCTGGTAGACGCCACCCTACCAGGTGCCCAGACACCTGGCTTTCTCGCGCCTCCATCCTAGGCAAAGGCTCGTGAGCAAGGTATGGTGCTCGTTCTCCCTCATGAGAGCCGTTCGTACGTCAAGGGGGACCCCTGGGCATCGTGACCCAAGGGCCTCACTAGTCACGTAGCCCCTCACTCCTTGGGCCCGGTGCTCAACGGCGGTCGAGGTATGCGCAGGGTTGGGCCTTGCCGACGCAGAACGCAAACGGGTCGCTTGAGCGTTAAGGGGGACCCCTGGGCATCTCGACCCAGGGGCCTCAATAGTCACGTAGCCCCTCATTCCTTGACCCTGCCCTGGTGACCCGGAGGGCTCAATGGCGATCGACGTATGCGCGGGGCTGGGCCCTGCCGACGCAGAGCACTTAAGCAAACATGAATGGAAGCAAGCACGGAAATCACAGAATTCAAAGCCTAGATATTACAATAAAGCTCAAGTTCATCAAATTCAAACAAGTCTCATGCCTCCTCGAGGCACTCGCATTCTCCTCAGCAGGAACAGGTCAGGCATCGCCGGACGCGCCGGCATCAGCTTCCGCCTCTTCAGACGCATCAGCAGCAGCCGGAAGGAATGCCTCCACCAGCTCTTTGACCTTCTCCGCCACACACTCAGCAGCCGCGCCCCCCAGGCTCGTAGCCAGCGGCTGGGATAGCGTGGCCAGGTCGAACCTAGGGTCACGAAGGAAGAAATGGCTGCACACCTGCGCCAAGGTAGAGGTAACAAGCGACCGGCCCTCAGTATCAGCTAACTGACCGATTGCAAATGCCACGTCACCCAGGGCATTCACGAGTACAGCTAGGAGCCCGGTGGCGCCATCCTCCAGGGTGGCCAGCGGCTTTTCGAACCCCTCCCCGTAGGCGATCCGCAGCAGCCTGCGGGCCTCGAGCTTGAAGGCGGCGAGGGCCTCACGGCCCACCATCGCTGTCTTCTCCAAGGCTGCGAGGGCGTCCTCCCTGGCCTTCAGCTCGTCCTCACGCTTGGCTTGGGACGCCTTGGCTTCCTCGGCCTCTGTCTTCAGCTTCTCCAGGCTCGCGCGGTCGGCGAACTGCTCCTCCTGCAACCACGATGTCTCGGCCTTCTCGCCCTGGAGCTCCTTCTCCAACATCTCAAGCTCCAGGGCGTGTTTCGCGCTCTCCTCACGGAGGGTCTTAAGTTCGTCTTCCGCCTCCTGCCGACGCTTCTCGGAGGATGCTCCCTGGGCTTCCGCGGTCTCCCGCGCCCATGCAGCCGAGGCAGCCTCCTCCCGACCCTCGGCGACGGCCGCCGAAGCCTGACTACAGGTGGCCTGCACGGACTCCTCCGCTTGTTGCCACCCCGAGAGTAGGCCCAAGTGGGCGTCTACCGCACGGTCATCACCGTCCCGAAAGACAACGCGGAGCTGGTTCAGCGCAGCAAAGGCTGCCTCCAAGGCCTCAGGACCAGAGCTCACCTGCTCACGAGGGGGCACCACCATGACCGCCCGCTCGGCCGAGAGCTTGGGGCCTCCCGGTCCCTTCGCTGGCACGGCGGGAGTAGGGGTCACCCGACCCTCGCGGGGAACTACAGCGGAGTCCACTGGGGGCGTCGCCACCACGCACTCAGCAGTTTGGCTGGCTGAGGCGTGTGGCACCACGGCGGCAGCGGCAACAGCAGCAGGAGGGGCAGGACTTCGAGAAGTGGCCCCTCCCTTCATCTTCTTCAGCATGCCGCCAATGCTACTGCATCAAGAAACGCGCGTCAGAAGCGCAACGGGCAATAGAACAATGGAAGAACCTGCACTCACGCGTCAGAAGCCTGGTGTGCCCTCCTCTTCGCCAGCAGATCGGCAGCGGTTTCCTTTGCCGGGGTCACGCCGCTGGCACGAACGTTGGCAAGACGCGAGGCCAAAGATTTGGGCACAAAAGTGGCTGTTGGCCTTGCCGGGGTAGAGCTCCGCCCGAGAGTGGCCGCATCGCCCCCTCCAGACAAAGAGCGTCCAGATCGACGCGGGGTGACGGCCTTGGGCTGCCCAGCGACTCCAGCCCTCGGCGGCAGCTCCTCAACGGATCCCACGGAGGAGGCGTCGTCAAGATTCAGGTCCAGGTCCCCGAGGGCTTTCTCACAGTCTTCCTCCTCCCCCTCGCTCTACTCTTCGCCACTAGAGGACACATCAACCGTGGCCGGAGCAGGCGTGGCCACCTCGACATAGCCCGACACGGCCTCCAACCGCTCGGCCTTGTCAGGACGGCGGTACAGTGGCAGGTGGGCCATCGGAAGGTCCGCAGGCATCGTCTCCAAGAGAATGCTTGAGGAAAGGTCCAGATCGGAGGAGGGCAGCATCCCCGAGCACAGTCGGAGCTTTTCGTCATCCCCCACCAACTCCCATATGGGACGCGAGTGCGCCTGGAGTGGCGCCAAACGCTGCCTCAGGAACTCCTTCACGATCTGTCCCCCCTCGAGCCTCGAGGCCATATCGGCCTCAATCCTCGCCAACACAGGCCCAGCCTCAGGATTACTAATCTTCACATGGCTCTAGCAGGCGCGCTTCCGCGGATGGGCGGTAGGCAGCGCCAGCAATGGGTGTGTGCGCTGAGCATCCAGATAGACCCATCTCTTCCGATGGGTGTCTATCTTCTTCCCCGCCTTCATCAACCGGCAGCCCTTGCACTGAAAGACGAAGGAGATGCACGCCGAACACGGGCCCTCCTCATACAGCCGGACGCCGAAGAGGTGGCGGAAGAGGGCGACAGTCGGCCTCACCCCCACGAACGCCTCGCAATAGAAGGCGAACAGCGACAAGACGAGGACGGAGCGAGGCTGGATATGACGGGCATGCACTTGGTAGTGGTCCAAGATGGTGTTGAAGAATTCAGAGAAGGGCGGCACAAGCCCAACGGAAATGCTGTGGAGGAAGAAGGGGTAGCAGGTCGTTGTCAAAGCCGATGCAGTAGCCGACCCGACTAGGATCTTCGTCGGGCCGTGCTCCTTATGCTCGCTTGACAGGAAGGACTGGACTTCCGCACAGTCCCCCTCCATGGTGACGGAAGACTCCTCGAGCGCCGCCACGGGAGAGGAACCAGACCCATGCACTTGCGCGACGCCCTTGCCCTTCTTCGCCATTGCCGAATGCGTCGGGGAAGGCGAGGGATCCGAGAAGATCGAAGGCGAAAGAGAAGGGGATCTGAGGAAGAAGAAAGGGGAGCAATAACCCCTTTGCGGAAAAGATAGTCTCTTTTGTCAAGTCACACAGTTACCAAGGCTGCATGGGGAGTGGAGTCGACACGCCTCATCCAACCGTCACGCGACGGCCTGGCCCACAGTCTTTGGGGCCCGCGGTGCTTTGTCCTCACGTAGGCTTCGCCCAGAAGCCAACTCCGCGCGCGCCTTGGGCCCGGGGGCTACTGTCATCTTACTGGGAACCAGGGTACCCAGACTTGCCTATCTGCGGCCCACGTCGCGTTCCTGGTATGGCCCGGTAGGGCCCAGCTGATCGGCCATCTGCTCAAGACCCTCGCGAGAGGGCAGCCTTCGCGAGGAGAACACCCAAGACCTCCTCAGGGAGCGGCCTCACCTAGGCTGCTCCGGAGGGGTGACCAAGACCTCTCCCTAGAGTGGCCTCGGCTAGGCTTCTTTGGGAAGGCGGAGATCTCAAGGCAAGGGCTGCCTCAAGAGGAGGCGGTGATGCAAGCCATGACGAACCGTGCCAGCAGGCGCAGTTTCCATATCGGTGCAAAGGAGACCACACAGGCGCAGGTTCTCGAGGGGCGAGACAAAGGTTTTCCCTTTGGTGCAACATGACCGAAGACCGCAAGGACGGCAGGAAGGATGTCATCGCCGAGCCCACCACCGCGTCACCGCCTGCCCTCTTTGCAGGCGAAGACCACCTTTTCTCAGGATGGGAGCATCCTTGTGTTCCTGCTCAAATGGCCGTTGTGGGATTCCCTTCCCGCCTAAACATTTCGAGGGAAGAGGACCCTGGCTGCCTATATAAGTAGCTAGGGTTCCATCATAGAGGGGATTGACACATTGGGACTTAGCCTAGAAAAGGAGCAAAAACATCCGCCTCCTCACTCTTCTTGATCTCGCCTCCTGAGCTCAGGAAACCACTGTACTTGTTCATACTCGAGCCCTCGCAAGGCCAATCCACTAAAGCAGTACGTAGGGTTTTACACCGCAAGGTAGCCTGAACCTGGGTAAACTCTTGTGTGATCTACTTGTTTGCTTGCTTGCATTCCATTCCCACCACCAGGAGAAGAGCGAGGCGCTAAGTAGACGTGTAGTGGGAGAGATCTTCGTCATGCCCCTGTGTTCGAATCTTAAGGGTTTTGCGGGGCCCAAAATCTGACAACTGTCCAGTTCCCTGTGGGCGGTGGTTCCTGTTTCTCGCCTGCATCGTCGTCCATACCATCGATGTCTTCAGAGTCAAAATCAAGCATGTCGGTTAAGTCGTCGACAGTGGCTATTAAGTGGGTGGTGGGTGGGGAACGAATTCCTTCATCGTCCGCTTCCCACTCGGGCCGGAGATAGTTCGGCCGAGGGTCTCCTGACAAGGAGAGAGACCTCAATGAATCTAGCACATCGCCCAAGGGCGAGTGCTGAAAAATATCCGTGGAGGTAAACTCCATGATTGGTGCCCAATCAGATTGGATAGGCACGGACGTAGGCGGTTTGGAGCCTGTGGCCGGAGACGAATCCAAGGGTCCGGTAACATAGGTCTCATAAGAGGTGAAGTCAGTATTCGACTCTATCACCGCTGAGTGTGCGGCCTCTGTGGCGGGGTACATCCACCCGTCCTTGGATGGCACAATCTACTCCGGATTGAGGGCCGGAGTAACCGCAGGTGCGATCTTCCGAACACCGTCCGATGTCAGAGCTGACTGTGCGGAGCGCCTGACATGAGCTCGAATCCGTCGAAGATCAAGTCTCCGCGAATATCGGCAGTGTAGTTCAAGCTTCCAAATCTGACCTGATGGCCAGGGGCATAGCTATTGATCTGCTCTAGATGGTCAAGCTTGTTGGCCCGCAGTACGAAGCCGCCGAATATGAAGGTTTGTCCGGGGAGAAAAACCTCACCCTGGATCGCATCGTTGCCGATGATCAGAGGAGCCATCAAGCCTTTACGTGACGGCATAGTGCAACTCTCAATGAAAGCACCAATGTCGGTGTCAAAACCGGAGGATCTTGGGTAGGGGGTCCTGAACTGTGCGTTTAAGGCTGATGGGAACAAGAGGCGGGGGACACAATGTTTACCCAGGTTCGGGCCCTCTTGATGGAGGTAATACCCTACTTCCTACTTGATTGATCTTGATGGTATGAGTATTACAAGAGTTGATCTACCACGAGATCGTAGAGGCTAAACCCTAGAAGCTAGCCTATGATTATGATTGTTCTTGTCCTACGGACTAAACCCTCTGTTTTATATAGACACCAGAGGGGTCTAGGGTTACACAAAGTCGGTTACAAGGGAGGAGATCTACATATCCGAATTGCCAAGCTTGCCTTCCACGCAAAGGAGAGTCCCACTCGGACACGGGATGGAGTCTTCAATCTTGTATCTTCATATAGTCCAACAGTCCGGCCAAAGTATATAGTCCGGCTGTCCGAGGACCCCCTAATCCAAGACTCCCTCAGTGACCACCTTACCGAGTTGTTGCAAGATCATGGGTTTGAAATTGGGAAAATCGAACCCACTCTTTTTAATAAGAAGGTCAAAGGGGAGTTGTTTGTGTGCCAACTATATGTTGATGACATTATCTTTGGTTCTCCTAACAAAGATATCAATGAGGAATTTGCCGCTCTCATGACACGAAAGTTCAAGATGTCCATGATGGGAGAGTTGAAGTTCTTTCTCGGGTTTGAAATCAAGCAATGAAGAGAAGGAACCTTCATCAACCAAGCCAAATACACTCAAGACATGCTAAGGAGATTCATGCTAAGTGAAGTCAAGCCGGCTTCCACTCCAATGCCCGTCAAATGCCAACTTGACATATATCCCAATGGTAAAGCGGTGGATCAAAAGGTATATTGCTCCATGATTGTCTCCTTGCTTTACCTTTGTGCATCGAGACCAGATATCATGTTGAGTGTGGGAATTTGTGCATGGTTTCAAGCCGCACCTAAGGAAAGTCACTTTGTGGCAGTCAAGCGAATCTTTAGATATTTGGCTCATACCCCAAACTTTGGCTTATGGTACCCAAGAGGAGCAAACTTCAACCTTGTAGGCTATTCGGACTCCGATTGGGCGGGAGACAAAGTGGATAGGAAGTCAACTTCCGGAGGGTGCCAATTCCTTGGTTGCTCTTTGGTGAGTTGATCTTCCAAGAAGCAAAGTTGTGTGTCTCTCTCGTCTACCGACGTGGAGTATGTGGCCTCCGGTAGTTGTTGCGCACAACTTCTATGGATGAGGCAAACTTTAAAGGATTACAGTGTCATTTGTGAAAAAGTGCCTCTTTGGTGTGACAATGAAAGTGCCATCAAGATTTCTCTCAACCCGGTGCAACACTTCAAGACGAAGCATATTGAGATTCGGTAGCACTTCTTCCGGGATCATATTAGGCAAGGGGAGATCGAGCTCAACTATGTCAACACTCATGATAACCTAGCAGATATCTTCACGAAGCCTTTGGATGAAGCATGATTTCGCGAGTGAAGGCATGAGCTAAATATCACTGATTCGAGCAATGTTGCTTGAACCCTTACACACCCCACCATACTCAACTTGTTATCTTGTTTAGGTGTAAGCATGAACAAAGGGGGAGTGTTGTTCTCTCAATGAACTCTCCCTCTCCCCATTATACATAAATTGATCAACTCTTTCACATTAGCCATTTGTGATGGTACGTGTGCTTCAAAGACGAGTATGGGTCATGGGCCCAAGGATAATTCTTCGTGGTGCCATACCAATTGACTCAAACATAGGTGGCTACGGCTACCGCCCTCTCTATGGAGAGGTTGTTTCACGTGTTTGGTCCTTGTTGTCTTTTGCCTCTCTTTCGTCGTGCCATGCTTGTGTTTGAGTTGCCTCGTGTGTTTACTTGTTGGTGCGTCCTTTCGCTTGAAGGTTGCATTGCAAAGACGGTTTTTCTCTCGTGTTTGTGAAACATGCATTTTCTTGGGTTCACGGTACTACCGTGGCTTGCCACGGTACTACCGTAGGAGCTATGCACGGTACTACCGCACCCAGCATGGCAGTAATTTTTTACTGCCGCTGGAAGAGCGGTACTACCGCCCCGAGTGCGGTACTTCCGCCCGGGCGGTACTACCGCGATGACCCGCAGTACTACCGCATAGTCGCGAGCGTGTGGGGGTTCAGAGCGGGCAGGGGGAGTTCCATGGCAGGGGCCCGATTCCAAGTCACATCAATCTATCCGGTAACACCTCATATCACATTGCGGCCTCACGCACGGTATCCCCACGGGTGTCGCCTTACCATGGCCCGGGACCGTTTGTGCCTTTTGGCTCACGTATATGATAGTGTCGCTAGCATCCATATGACAGAGAACCCGGGCCGACATGGCTAGTCGTGAACCGAAAGCGGCACAGACCTATGGAGACAGGCATAGATGAATCACATCGAGCATGTCGGTCATCAGCGAGTGAATCTGGGCTGTAGCACTGGGCTAACAGGACTCCAGGTAACCCAGGCTGTAGCAGGCTAAGCAGGACTTCGGAAGTCATCGCGTGACATTTCCCCGATGGGACAGACATACCAACAAAGTGAAACACATGCCGGCCAGTCAAGTGTCCTAAGCAGTAGTGCTAGGCTAGTAGGACTCCGGTGAACCGAGCTGTAG
Source organism: Triticum dicoccoides (assembly GCF_002162155.2). Classification (NCBI taxonomy): domain Eukaryota; kingdom Viridiplantae; phylum Streptophyta; class Magnoliopsida; order Poales; family Poaceae; genus Triticum; species Triticum dicoccoides. The sequence goes on along the minus strand of NC_041382.1, from coordinate 177,629,730 downwards.
CGGACTACTATGGCTGAAGGAGCACTGGACTACATTTCCCCATAAGAGAGGCTGCCAAGGATAAACAACTAGATTGTCATATCCCACACATACCAAGCATTTCAATCATACACACAATATGCTCGATATGTGCAAATACAACATGGCATCACAATAAAACTCTACAACTCAAGTACTTTATTTAAAGGCTCCAGAGAGCCATACATAACATGTTCATACAGGTAGGGGTCACATGACCCGACACTCAAGTCATACAAGCATACAAGCACATGCGGAAGCAAATAGTCTGAGTACAGACACTAGAAAGAAAGAAGGCTTCTCGAAGCCTGTCTATCTACATAGGGCCCTCCATGGCCAGGATCACCACCTGGGTGGCAAGTCACTCATCGACGTCGAGATCTCCATAAAACCCATCGGAGGGGGCGGTGTTGTCGTCTGAAAACAGTAATTAAAGAAAACATGAGTACAAAGGTACTCAGCAAGTCTTACATTAGAACCTACAATACATGCTCATTCTCAAGAAGGTGGTGGAGTTATTGCAGCAAGCCAGCTTTGACTCTTGGCTAAGCTATCCTACGAGACACCACTAGTAAAATAGTTTTCGCACATGAGTCCACTAATCACCAACACAATACTCCACCGGGGATCCTCCCTCGTCATCCTACGAGAGAGCCATCCTCGATACTCACACTTATCTTGAGTCTTTTAGTAGTAACCATTAACTTGTCTATGAACTGTATAGGCAACCAAGTAGTCCTTTACCGCGGACGCGGCTATTCGAATAGATGATGTTAACCCTGCAGGGGTGTACTTCTTCATACACGCTCTCACCACTTACCGCCGTTTACACGACATGTACTCGGCAACCTTCAAGCGGAAGCCCAACGAGGGTGTCGGCCACGGCCTACCTAAACACTCAAGTCTCTAGTCTAGGTTTATCGCCTATCCAGGTTCCATCCGCAGGAGTCCGGCCGAGGTTTCCACATACGGCACCGAACAATGTGAACAGGGTCCCGAGACGCCAAACGGGTGCCTGGCATACCCGGCCATGGTGTATCTACCGCAACATAGCCCACCCCTAGGGTCAGCGCTACGCACGGCCGCCAACACATGACCTACAAGCACCAGAAAGTAATTGCAACTCCTGGACATAGTACTAGGGTGATTAAGAAGCTGAGAGGGTCCATTGGTTTCGGGCCCAATGTATGGTAGTAACTGAATCTTAAATCACACATACAGATCTCAGTTCTTATGGACGACCTCAATGAAACAACCCACCATGTACTCCTACATGGCCTCTCATCGATACCTTTACCAAATCATGTTCAACACATCCCTCACATTACCGACATAATCATTTCACTCTAGCCCATCACCCAGATTAACCAGACCTGACACAACTCTAAGCATAGCAGGCATAGCAAGGTAGGAAACACATACATGTCTCAATCAACTCCTACACATGCTATTGGGTTTCATCTAGTTACTGTGGCAATGACAGGTCATGCAGAGGATAAGGGTTCAACTACCGCAGCACACAGCAGTTTGAAACGTTGTTGTCTTAATGAAGTAAATGAGAGCAGAGGCGAGAACATGGGATTGTATCGATATGATCAATGGGGTTGCTTGCCTGATGGAGTGGTAGTAGGGTACTGCCCTTTAGTTGGATACTCGGAGATATCCTCAGAGGCAGAACCTACCACGAAGGACACACATAACATAATCAACACATGACAATATGCAACAATATGATGCATGCTATGACATGGCAAAATGATGTGTCCTGCCTAATGCAATGTGAAACAAGTTGAAATGGGTCCATTTGAATCAAAGATTCAAATGAAAGTTAAAGTTCTTATGCATAATAAGTGTATTAGCTTGTTTCACCTAAACAGCAAGGTTAAAGTGTTTTGTCATGCATAAAACAATTACAGATGGAAAGATTGAATTTTTCTGATCATTTTTGATATATAATTTGTTGGATTTGGAGCTATGGTTGATTTTCTATGATTTTTAGAAGTTTTGGCTATTTTCTGGAATTTCCTATATAAGAATAAATCTAGAAAATGAATAAATGCGTTAGCACTGCGTCACTGTGACGTCAGCGAGTCAAAGGTGCCAGCCCAGGTCAAATCTGACTGGTGGGCCCCATTTGTCAGTGTCTTAGCTAAAACAGAATTAAATTAGTACTAACTAAACTGTTAGTGGGGCCTGGGCCCGCATGTCAGTGACCTATTAGGTTAACTAATAGTTAATTGGTGCTAACTAAAAACAACGAGGCTCTGGGCCTACCTGTCATTGACCCAGGGGAGTTAAACCCCTAGTCAAACAAGGTCAACTCACCGGCGGCTTGACGCCGGCGACGACAGACACGGCGGAGGGGCTCGGGTTTGCGTCTCCGGCGACCAAACGGGTGGCCGAGACCATCTACGGGGAGCTGGAAGCAAGCCACGTCGGTTGGTGGTGGACGTGGAGCTCGGGGAGGCTGGGAACGACGCCAGCGACGACCTTGGCCGTCGCCGGAGCTCGAGTGAGGATGAACCCGAGGCTACGGGGCATGCCGAGGCATGTGGGGTGGTGTGTTGGGTTCCTGGGGACGTGGTGAGTGCGGTGACGCGCTCGGATTTGAGCTTACGCGTCTGTGGCCACGGCAACGACATGGCCGGCGGAGCCGAGCTCTCGGCCGTGATGGCCAACGGGGTTAGAGGGCAGCTCGAGTGGCGTGGCTAGGGGGAGAAGAAAGAGGAGCTCACGGCAAGTGCAGCGGGCGTTGAAGCGGGCTCGAGGAAGCTTGGGAGGCGGCGAATCATCGGCGACGATCTCCGGTGGCCGATGAGGGGAACGGCAGCGGTGGCGCCGTTGCAGCGCGTCCGAGGCCTCGTGGCTCGTCGAGGAGGTCGAGGGAGATGCTGCGGAGCTCGTGCGCATGGTGGGGTGACACGGGGACGACGGTGGCTACGGCTACAGCGGCAAGACGGCGGCGGCTGCGTCGGCCATGGCTTCGGGGAAGCGGGGGAGAGAGCAGGGGGGAGGAATGAGGTGTCGGCGAGGTCGGGGCGACGACCAAGAGATGATCCACGCGGAGCAAAGGCGACCAGGGCGAAGTAGAGAGGTTGGGTTTTGCGTGGCGCGCTCGAGCGCGCCATGCTCACCTCCCTGCCTGCTCTGGCAAGGGGAAGCAGCTGGCTGGCACGGGCCAGCACAGTGCTGGGCCGGCCAGTGGGCTGCCAGGTAAGTTTCTCTCCCTCTCTTTTTCTGTTTTGTTTTCCTTTCTATTTTTCTGTAACTTTAGGCTTTATTAAAAATAGCTAGGCACTTACAAAAATCCTGAAAATAAACATAGGCTCTGTTTAGATTATTTCCAACAGCCCACACTTATTTCCAGAATTATTTGAGCATTTAAAATATTTTATAGCATTTAAATGCCCAAATTAAAATACTTATGATTTAATTCAAAAAATCCAGATTGTCCTAGAAAAGTGTGCACCATTTTTGCCAGGGGTTTTAGCCCAATCCAGAAATGATGAACATTTTGTGAAGGGCATTTTGGGTTCATTGAAACCAATTTTAGTAAACCCTAATT